>NW_026585504.1:49867825-50050117 GCF_907164565.1 Psammomys obesus | reverse complement strand
GGGCAGCCTTACCAGGCCACAGAGGAAGACAATGCAGACAGTCCTGATGAGACCTGATAGGCTGAAAGGGGAGGCGGACCTCCCCTATCTGTGGACTTGGAAAGGGGCATGGGAGGAGGGCAAGATTGGTAGGAGTGAAGGAGGGAGCTACAGCTGGGATACAAAGTGAATAAACTATAATAAATAAATAAATAAATAAATAAATAAATAAATAAATAAATAAATAAATAAAAATAAAACAAACATTTTTGAAGAGGTAGGGGGCTAAAATCTTGCCTGTAACAAATCAATGCAATTCTACAACAATGTGTGTAACTACCTCACTGCTTGTCTGGAAAACAGAGCATGCTGACCTGAGTGAGTTTGAAAATGTAAGGGGTTTGAAAAACAAAGGCAAAATGGGACATGATAAGCGATGAACTTTAATTAATAAAATGATTTCCCATAGGGCACAGGTTAATGATTTATGACCTGCTCTTCTTGAGCAGTAAAGTGGAGCAATGAACATACCTGCTGCCTGGATCTTAGTTTCTAATATTCCACAGCTTCTTAAATTAATAATAATGGATCGATATACCAGTTCATAAACTGGAGTAGATATTCCATACTCAAGCAAGAACTTCATGACTGGCAAACTGGATATGAAATCATGGGAACTTTCTGTATCATTGTCATCATTGTTCCACAGATGTCAAGACAAAAAAAAAAAAAAAAAAAAAAAGAAAGAAAAAGAAAAGAAAAGAAAATCCACTGAAAAACATGTGGGGAATAAAAGCACTCAGATAAAACTAACAATGAATCCTACACATGTGCTATTAATTAAGAAATTAATTCTTCCTCCCATTTTATAAGCATGATAAATTCAAGGGAATAAGAATTTGATGACTGTAGAGTTTGTCTTATGAAAGCATAACAGTGTGAAAAAGAGTGGCGAGCAGTATTTAAGCTTAGCGGAGCTCTGCCGTATTTATTCAGGAAAAATCCAACCTGAAACACAAATTACAACCCTTTAAAACACAGCATTTGCACATATACACTGAAACTGGCTCAGCACAACAGAATAATATATGCTGCTGGTTTTAAAACTCCACTTTCAGCATTTTAGGGCTCCAGTGAGTCTCCCCGTTGTGTGCCTCCTGCACTAAGAGAGGAGCTTGATGCAGAATGCAGACCAAGCATTGTGGGTTTAACAAAAATGGTGTGCCCTTCTCTTCGACAGATGAGAAAATTCTCAAAAGAACAGGTACATAAATTGGCATTTTGTTACTGAAAAATTGCAGTAAAGCATTTTGGTATGTGTTGCAAGAGAAATTATAAATTCAAGAGAAGCAATATGTAACAAGACCTGTTTTTTTAAGTGTATGCCTCCAACCATTTCTCAGTGTTAGAAAGCAAAGTCATTGTTTTCCTGAGAGTGAAAATAGAGTCTTGCAGAATAACTTATAAATCTAATTTTCACTGCACAGTGTTTTCAGAAATGTGAAAAACTATAATAATATTCTTGAACTATTATCAACTAGTACACATGAGAATTGTTATTATACATAATATAAATATTTGTTACTGTTACAATTACAATAACAATAATTATAGTAACTACTATTATTTTTAAGACAGGAGCTCTTGTACCCCAGGCTGGCCTCAAATTTGCTATGTATTTTTATGATAGCTAAGGATAACCTTGAAATCCTGATTTTTCAACCTCCACCTCTTTAGTATTGGCAATAGAGCCATGTGTTATCATGCCCAGTGTCCTATTCAGTATTCTATTGCTATAAAGAGATAGTATTACTATGGCAACTCTTCTAAAAGAACTTAATTGGGTCTGTCTTACATTTTTAGAGGTTTAGTCCATTATCCTCATGGCAGGGAGCATGGTGGCACATAAACAGACATGGTAGCTGAGCATTCCACATATAGATCCATCCATCAGGAAGAGAGAGAGAGACTAGGTCTAGGTTGAGCTTTTGAAATCCCAAATTCCAATCCAGAGACATACTTTCTCCAACATGAGCATATCTCCTAATCCCCCTCCAGTAGCTCTACTCCTTAACTATCAAGTACTGGAATCTCTGATTCTATAAAGGCCATCCCTATTCAAATCACCACATCCATTATTTACAATATTGAGCTTCAGGCATGCTAGCTAAGTGTTCTACAATCTCGTTCTGCAACTCTACCTACAATTATTGGTATATAAACTACATATATACATGGGTAAGCTTATGTGTATGTTATATGTATCTATCTATCATCTAGTGTGTTGGTGGGTAGGTGCATGTGTACAGTAGTGTGCATAGGGAGAGCAAAGGACTACCCATGGGAGTTGATTCTTTCCACCATGTGTAGCCCTTGGATTCTCCTTAAGTAATTAGGCTTGGTGCCAGGTATTTTTATTCACTAACCCACCATCTAGGATATACAACACTTTAAAGACTTTGAAATCCAATTTTTACAAATAGAAATATCATATTTATACCTTAGTTCTTAGTTCTTCACCAAAGTTTCCCATGTTAGTGTATAAGGATGCAGGGAAACATTCTGGAGAGGAGCAAGCACCACTCTATTTCTCCTACCTAGTAAATATGTTCTTCTTGATGACTCCTAGGTTTCTCCACAGTTGCAGCTTTGATTTACATCATAGACTGTGTCATAGCTTGGCTGTGGTTTCTACTTGGAGGTTCCTGTGTTGTGAAACTGGTCCAGAAAGTGAAAGAACCAGGCAATGTCACAAAGTCTTGAAGAAGAAAAAGCCCACAGAGTTTCTGAGGTTAGCTGGGAATATGTCCTCAGAAAAATTATATGCCATTTCTGCTTGAAGCCTTGCTAATTCCCATTTGTGGGGTCAAATAAAGCCAGAGCTTGTACCCACTCAGTCTCTCTGGATTCCACTGAAATGTAATCTCTCTTGCTCCTACCAGTGACATTCACCATGAGGTGATATATCTACAGAGGACTCATTTTCAAAGCCTGATCCGTGCTGTTTACCTTGCAGTCTCCAGAGTTGTAAGCTAGAGTATCTTCTCTTTCTTTATGACACTATCATTATTAAGGTATTTTGTTACCTTTGTGATAAAGTGATAGTACAGAGAGGCTCACAGACCTTCTTTCAGTTCTCCAAAACTTAACTTTTGTGTGTGCAAAGACACTATTATCTCATTAGAATGAGTGTTTGACCACATTTGCTTTTGTTCATCACCACATGGTACCATTGCAATGTTATCTCATATTCTAATACATTTTATGTGGCCAGTAAGCCTATCGAATGGTTTCTAATATACCACATGCTCTACAACTCTACTGTGTCTGTTCTTTTCCAGAAAGTTCTGTTGTCTCTGTGTAAAGTGTAATTGTTCAAACAACTAAACAGCCACCATGAGCATGGTTAATAAAACAGTCTTTCTTTTTTTTATTTTTTTAACTTTTATTAATTACACTATATTCATTTTGTATCCCCCCATAAGCCCCTCCCTCCTCCCCTCCCGGTCCCACCCTCCCCCCCTTTCTGCATGCATGCCCCTCCCCAAGTCCACTGATAGGGGAGGTCCTCCTCTCCTTCTTTCTGATCTTAGTCTATCAGTTCTCATCAGAAGTGGCTGCATCGTCAGGGTTCTAGGTTATCTCCACGGATAGTCCTTGGTTGGAGTATGAGTCTCTGGGAAGTTCCCTATGTTCAAATTATCTTGTTCTGTTGCTCTCCTTGTGGAGTTCCTGTCCTCTCCAGCTCTTACTATTTCCTACTTCTTACATAAAATTCCATTCACTCTGCCAGTCAGTTGGCCATCAGGCTCAGCATCTGCTTTGACAGTCTGCACAGCAGAGGCTTTCAGGGGCCCTCTGTGGCAGGTTCCTAGGTTGTTTCCTGTTTTCTTCTTCTGGCTTTCAGAGGCCCTCTGTAGCAGGTTCCGAGGTTATTTCCTGTTTTCTTTTTCTTCTGATGTCCAACTTCTTTGCCTTTCAGAATGGGGATTGAGCATTTTTAGTAGGGTCCTCTCTTTTGCTTAGTTTGTTTAGATGTACAGATTTTAGTGGGTTTATTCTATGTTGTATGTTTATATGAGTGAGTATATACCGTGTGTGTCTTTTTGCTTCTGGGACAACTCACTCAGGATGATCCTTTCCAGGTCCCACCATTTACCTGCAAATTTCACGATTTCCTTATTTTTCATTGCTGAGTAATACTCCATTGTATAGATGTACCACAGTTTCTGCATCCATTCTTCAGTTGAGGGGCATCTGGGCTGTTTCCAGCTTCTGGCTATTACAAATAAAGCTGCTACAAACATGGTTGAGCAAATGTCCTTTTTGTGTACTTGAGCTTCTTTTGGATATATGCCTAGGAGTGGTATGACTGGATCTTGAGGAAGCGCTATTCCTAGTTGTCTGAGAAAGCACCAGATTGATTTCCAGAGTGGTTGTACAAGTTTACATTCCCATTAGCAGTGGAGAAGCGTTCCCCAAAACAGTCTTTCTTACCCTCCCACAATAATAGCATCAATTCTGCTTCCTCTTCAGCTTGCTTGGATGTTTCAAATTCAGAAGGTTTAAGAAAGCCTAACAAATAAAAGAAAAAGAGATACCACAAAAAATCCTCTCACTTCCAGTAAAAAAAAAAGATCATGGCAGGAAACAAATGAAAAAATTAACACGGTGTTGTATAGCATGAAGACATCAAAAGAAGAATTAAACGCAAACAAATAAAACAATAAATAAATGACAATGTCACAATACTGCATCTTGAACTTAAAAACAGGACTACTTGTCACTGGGTTGGATTGCACTTTCTGTCTCCCTCTTCCAAGGACACCACACTGGGTATTGATACCATGATGACAGTTAATTCTCTGGAGCCTTCCTGAGCCTGTAAAACTTTTTGCTTCTGTTTATTAAAAATTTAATTAGTTGTGAAAAAGACCTTGATAAAGTCTGTAGGCTTCCATCTTAGAAGAGCACTTACTAATGATGAACGTATGGGGTGATACTGCAGCAGTCTGAATCCCAAGATTTGGATGAGTCCTGCATAAATAAAATGAGGATGGCAGTAACAGTGCTCATCTCCTCTGTCAGTACTGATGCACAGAAAAAAACATGCACTATTCACCACAAAGTTCTGGAAAGAAAAGAGTCAAGGGAAAAATATAGAAATCCTTATGAAGTCCATTTGAGAGTTTTTCCTAATAAGAGTTACATGAGCAGAGTAACATAAAAGTGGAGTAAATCAGTGATATATATATATTTACATTATCTATCTATCTATCTACCTATCTACCTATCTACCTACCTACCAATAATTATCTGACTATGGGGTGTATATGTGTCTGTTGTGGCTTGCACACTGAAGTAGGAAGATAACCAGAAGGACTTGGCTCTCTTTATAATATGTATGTCCTCAGGATCAAACTCAGATCATCAGATTTTGTGATGAACACATTAACCCACTGAGTAATCTTGCTACCCCCAAACCAGATTTTTGAAGGAAGAAAACCATGAAGGAGCAAAAACATAAAGAAATCTCAGGGTTCCCAATGGACTTGATATGCATTGTCCTTTGTGCTCCCCCCGGCAAGAACAAGAAATATTGTAATATGCATGAGACTTCTGTTCTGACTCCCAAGTAGTCATGGGCTAAAAGTTGCCCTACTATTGTAGGTAAAAAAATAAATAAATAAATAAATAAATAAATAAATAATTTAATTGAGACCTCTCCTTAAGTGGTTTAAAGACAAAGCTTCAAAGATAAGAACACCGAATAAATATTCAGGTAATATTTCTCTCTGTGTCTGTCTGTCTTTTTCTATCTCAGTTTCCCCTCTGTATGTATTTCTTTCTATTTCTGCCTCTCTCTCTTTCTCTCTCTCTTTGTCTCTCTGTGTGTGTCTATGAATGTATGTGTGTGAATGAGTGTATGTATATATGCATTTATGGGTACTTGCAGGTAGAGTATAGAGGTCACCCTTGGGTGTGGTTGCACAGGAGCCATCTCTCTTTTTTCTTGAGGCAAGGTTTCTCAGAGACCTGGGCTCACTGATTAGGATAGGCTTGCTTGAGTCCACCTGTCTATCCCTAGCAGTCCTGGGATTATAATGAAGGGCCAATAAACTTGCCCTGGGTTCAGGAAATCAAATTCAGATCATCATGTTTTCACAGCAAGCATTTTCTTAACTGATCCATCTTCCCAGACCAGAAATTTCTTTATGTGATCATACCTGGGACCACAGTTTTACACTTCATGTTCCAGTTTATCTCCTGTTACTATGATAAAATACTTTGAGCAAAAGTAATTAATTTAGGGAAAAGGCGGGTTTACAATCATGAGCAATTTTAATTCCAAGCCACAGTCCATCACTGAAAGAACTCAAGGCAGAAACTTGACTATTGAAGTCCTGCTTGTCATTGCAAATTTCATTTAACACTGGATCTCACTTCATAGCCAAAGAAGTATAGCAGAAACCATGGATAATGCTGATTGCTGTTAGTTATCCCTCCTACACAGCTCAAAAGAACCTGCCCATGGAATGATGCTGCTCACAGTGTGCTACCTCAACTAAAAAGCAAGCCAATCCTTAACTGACATGTCCATTGGCCAATCTCATCTGCAGAATTCTCAACTGAAGCTCCTCGCACAGGAAACCTCCAGAATTCAGCAAGTTGAGCTAACTATGATACCTCAGTGATTTTAAAAACAAAAGGTTTTCTTTAAAGTATATAGAAAGATGTAATCCATAACTTGATAATAATTAGATAACAAACACACAATCAAGCCATACTGAGTGAAGTTATTTAATAAGACAATGAACCATTCATTCTAATTGTTCCTAATGTAATAGATATGTGGAGTAAAATAGGAATACAATATATAGAAAGCAAACAGAAAAAGAGGAAAACAGAGATTCTAAGCATAAGGATTTATCACTGGAAAAAAATCAACAGAAGAAATTTAAAAAAAAATTAGACTATAGAAAGAAATCATAAATTAAATCAAAAGGGGGAATACCCATTAAGACATAGAAGGAAAGGAAACCTGGCAAAATGAGCTTAGCTCTGTCTCCCACATCAAGATAATAACTTGAGGTTACTGAAGTCCTGAGGGACAGGGTGTGAGGAAAGGGGCAGAAAATGCACTTCAGGAAATGATAGTGAAAGTCTGCCACTTTAAAAACTTGTTTTGTATGAGTTTGTGTGTATTCTTGTTCACGTGTGTTTGCATACATGTAAGGGCGCACATGTACGTAGATGCCCAGGTGATGGACTCTGTCTCTTATTCATTGAGACAGGGCCTCTAAATTGAACCTGTTTCCTGCTACCACAGGTTAGTTTGAAAAGCCAAGTCATCTCTCCCAGCGGACCACGTGTCTTTCAAATATTGTGACTATAGAAGACCTGGGACACCTACTCAGTATTCATCTGCTTTCTTGAACTCCAAACTCCAGTCCTCATATTGTCAAGCACAGGCTTCATCCACTGAGGCATTTTTCCATTTATCATTTATGATGAAACGTTTAAACACAGAGTAATGAAGCTCATTGAACATCAAACTCATTAAAACAAGCAATGAAACCACCAAGGCATATAACCATCAAATTCCCTAAGAATCTGATGGAGAGAAAAATCTTTCTAGCTTCTCATGGAGAAACTGTATTTCATTCACAATTGAACAAAGATAACGACCATTCAGGAAGAGGGGTGAAATTTATCAAGAACTATTAAGCATGGATTCCAGAGCAAGGACTGATACCGAATACAGGCTTCTTTATTGTGATAGAACTGATTGCTCAAGAAGATGGAACCTCCCTAAGTGTTCCTGCTTCCAGTGAAAGCATGTAACGTAATTGATGGAGAGCTCAAAGGACAAAAAAAGGGGCAGAGACAGCTGATACCGTAGTTGCAAACCCAAGTGCTTTTTCCTTGGTAATTATTACAGCAAGCTGGCAAAAAGTCTGTAGCCATAGAAAAGATGTTCACGCTGATCTCAGACACTAGGACTCAATGGCTCAGTAGACTACTCCATGGAGAGACAGCCCAACTCAATATATACCAGGTCAATTGTGATAAATTCATTAGCATGTTGTCATACTTCAGCTCTCAAAATAAGCCTCCACCGTCAAAATCTTCAAAAATCATGTGGAGCTCAACAAACTTAATCAGAAATTATTAACCGAAGTTTATTTTTAAAATGATCAGTCAGACATATGGACATATATCAGCATACCTTAAAACAATTGATGTCACAAAGAAATCATGGGGGTTGTTACAAAGAGACTGTTAAATTGAATAAAAGAGAAAATGAAATATATCGAACTTATCAAGATAAAACACATTAGACATTGATAGCATTAAAAGTGTGTTTAAGCAAGGAATAATTATTTGGGGGATGAAGAGAGGGCTCCACATTCCAAGTACTTGTTACTCTTGCAGGGGACCCAAATTTGGTTCAGAGTACCCAGTGATGGCAGCAACCCATTAACTCCAGCTCCAGGGATATAAGGCTCACATCAGACCTCCTTTGGTACTAGGTGGGTATGTGGCGTGCACACACACACACACACACACACACACACACACACACACACACACTGAATAAATAAAAGCCATGACATGACATATCTGAAAATGTCTTCATGAGGCATGGTAAACAAGGTTAGTCAGAACAGTAAAGAGTAGAATATAAACAAACAAAAGCAAGACTGGAAAAGCATGAGAACTCTTGTCAGGCTGACAAGAGTGTTGGAAATAAAGGAAAAGGGGGAGGCTGGTTTAGCAAAGAAGACCCTCTGGAGCACAACTTCAGCCTAGGATAATGGGAGGCTGGGGAGCAGAAGTCTCATTGGAAGAGTAAGTCTGAGGGCCAAGTGGGAAAAAGGACATTGTACCCATAAGCCTCAAATCTAGTTTTCTGGTAGGACAAGTTCTGCTTTCCTAGTGTAGCCACAAAAAAAAAAAAAAAAAAAAAAAAAAAAAAAAAAAAAAAAAAAAAAAAGATCTAGTTCGTCATGCTTTGCATGGCTGCCGTTTTGAAAGGAACTTCTCCAGGTAGTGTGTAAATAACATTAACAACCCAAGGATCACAACAAAACAACTCCCAATTAACACTGGGAAGAGCCAGGGATTCTAATCTAAACATTTACCCAGAGAATGGAACATACGTTTTCCATAAGCAATCTATCTGTGGACTGAATGTTAGGTCCAAAGTGGGCCCCAATTGTAGTACTGCTGACAGTGTTTTAAGTAAGAGTTGGGGTTAAGCACAGGCTCTACTCAGACTGTGTAAACCAAAGGATTTCTACCTGAATCCATCAACCCTCAGAAATCTTGTAAAGCAGGTTTCTGTTTGACAAGAAAAGGCGTTACCTTCCTTATCTGTCTTCTACAAACAACAACCTCTGGCAAGGGCATCTCCTTTCCAATGAACTCAAACAAGCTTGTAACAGATTGAAATCCACATGCTCATTCCTAGGCTCTTCTGGACTACACTCCACTTATTGCTGCTCTAAATCCCAGGTTTTTCTGACTCAGACACCTACCCCCACCTCTTATTTTCCTTTTAAACCTGGCAGATCCCTTCTACCATCTTCTGGCCCTGACACTGCAAGCCAAAAGGCAACTCCAACAGTTTCATTCCCCAACAATTCTATCTTTCTCTCACACAAAGTCTTGTTCAGTGATTTCACTAATCCCTCAATACACTGGAAAGCTGACTCCTTGCTTAGGAGAACATACTTCTACATCAGAGACTGGAGTTCAGATTCCAGCACTCACATGGTATTTCATAAATGCCTAAATTCTTACTCCATTAACATAGGATTCCAGTCTCTATGGACAACCCTTTCCACCACCCCATATACAGTGCACATTTAAAAATTGCTGTAAATTAAATTGCAGAATTTAAATTTAATTAAATTGAAGAAGTTAAAGTATTGTATTCATATTCACCAAAACAGTCTTTTAATGTCCTATAAGAGATGAATAACAAACTGGTACATACTTATTGTCATGGTTAGTTTTTATTATTATTATTTTTATTTTATGTGCATTAGTGTGAAGGTGTCAGGTCCCTTGGAATGTGCATTACAGACAATTGTGAGCTGTCATGTGGGTGCTGGGAATTGAACCCTGGAAGAGCAGACAGCATTTTTTAAAATTATTTTTATTTTTATTAATTACAGTTTATTCACTTTGTATCCTCCTGTAGCTCCCTCTCTCCTCCCCTCCCAATCCCACCCTTCCTCTTCCCCACCTGTGTCCCTCTTCCAGTCCACTGATAAGGGAGGTCCTCCTCCCCTTCCCTCTGATCCTAGTCTATCAGGTCTCATCAGTAGTAGTTGCACTGTGTTCCTCTGTGGCCTGGTAAGGCTGCTTGGAGGTGATCAAAGAGCAGGCCAATCAGTCCTTGTCAGAGACAGTCCCTGTCACCATTACTATGGAACCCACTCGGATACTGAGCTACCGTAGGCTACCTCTGTGCAGGAGTTCCAAGCAGACAGCATTTTTTTTATTTTTATTTTTATTAATTACACTTTATTCACTTTGTATCCCCCCCATAAGCCCCTCCCTCCTTCCCTCCCGATCCCACCCTCACATCCTCTTCTTTACACATGCCCCTCCCCAAGTCCACTGATATGGGAGGTCCTCCTCTCCTTCCTTCTGATCTTAGTCTATCAGATCTCATCAAGAGTGGCTGCATTGTCATCTTCTGTGGCCTGGTAAGGCTGCTCCTCCCTCAGGGGGAGGTGATCAAAGAGCAGGCCAATCAGTTCATGTCAGAAGCAGTCCCTCTTCCCATTGCTATGTAACCCACTTGGACACTAAACTGTCATGGGCTATATCTGTACAGGGATTCTAGGTTATTTCCATGCATGGTACTTGGTTGGAGTATGAGTCTCTGGGAAGTTCCCTGTGTTCAAATTTCTGGTTCTGTTGCTCTCCTTGTGGAGTTCCTGTCCACTCCAGATCTTACTATTTCCTACTTCTTACATAAGATTCATGCACATTGCTCAACAGTTGGCCATAAGTTTCAGCATCTGCTTTGATAGTCTGCAGGGCAGAGCCTTTCAGAGGCCCTCTGTGGCAGGTTTCTAGTTTGTTTCCTGTTTTCTTCTTCTTCTGATGTGTGTTTCTCTTTGCCTTTCAGTATGGCGATTGAACATTTTAGTGAGCTGTCCCAGAAGCTGAAAGAAACACACAGTATGTACTCACTCATATAGACGTGTAATATAGGATAAACCTAATAAAATCTGTACATCTAAAGAAACTAATCAAGAGAGAGGACCCTGACTAAAATGTAGACAGCATTCTTAACCACTGAGCCATCTCTACAGTCCCATCATGGTTAGTTTAAATTGCCATCTTGATTCAATTTAGAATCACCTATAAAACGAGACTCAGTGAGGGATTATATAAGTCAGGTTGACTTGAAGACATCTCTGTGGGAGACTATCATGACTATCTTAGTTAATGGAATATGACTTACCCTAAAAGTTAGAGGTACCATTCCTTGGTTTGGGGATTTGGACTCTTAGATCAGAGAATTGATAAAGGAAGACATCAGACTTAGTATACAAAAGCAAGAATGGATTATTCTGCAGAAATTTCCAGCATGCAGGGGCCACCATTCTATAGAATGGCAACCCATTTAATGCCCATTTAAATTGAAAATGCAGGGTCAATTTAAAGACAGGGATTGTTCAATATGGTTAGGAACCCTTACATTGATTTGTTGGTACTGATCTAAGGGATACGGGGTAGGCGGGGGCTGTGGCTCATGATTGGTTGTACTGCTGGGGACTTCATGGAGTGTCCAGGTAACAAAGTATGCCCTGGTAAAAGAGTTCCTAGGTTACAAATTATCATTTTGACTAGCTAGACAAGGCATTTCTAACTGATCTTTGATTGGTCAAGTGCTTGAGGATTTTACTAAGTTATTGGTTTTTTTTTTTTTGTTTGTTTGTTTTCAGGAAGTTTGTTTAGTTATTATATCTGGTTTATATGGACTATGATTTTGTGTTCTGAGAAAGAGAAACTTAGGCTTGTTTGATTTGAAGCCAATTCCTTTCATGGAGCCAGACTGGTTTTTAAAAAATTATTTCCCTAAGGACTGTGTAAGAATGGAGAAAGCCACCTGAGTACTAAGCATTTCTTTTTGTCTCTGACAGTGGATATGATATATCCTGCCGTGACTTTCCCCAGTGCTGGACTATGAAGGAATATGTAAGGCAAATAAATTTCCCCCAAATTTGCGTTGTTTAAGAGTAATTATTTATTTGTTTATTTTTACACCAAATTCATTTAATTAGTTATAAACTTGACTGCACTTTGGAAATATTGGTGCATGATTAGTATATGTCTTTATGTAAGAAAATTCACATCTTACTGCTCAAGAAAAAGTATTTCTTTGTACAAATATTTTGGTCAAAAGGCTTGAAGTTATATAAGGATTAAAATACAACTTTAATACAGTCTGAACATAGACCAACATGGCAGCACATGTTCTAAATACCGTGACTTCCAGAGTATTTTATTATAGTAATAGGAATGGAACTAGGACACATATGTTAACGTGTCTATTATTGTTGTCCCTGTTCAGCACATGTTTTGGCAGTCATGTAATAACATTATACAGGCTAAGCAACTAAGGTTGTATTTATATACTTAAATATATATATATATATATATATATATATATATATATATATATATATATATTTGTATATACAAGCACAAAAATGTGTATAACTGCAATCAATGAAGAACGAAGCCATAATTAAAAAAAAATAGCAAGGATGTGTATATGGTAAGGTTTGGTAGCAGAAGGGAAAGGAAGAAATGGTATAGTTATGGCATAATGTAAAAAAGTAAGATAAATGATTTTTATAAATTGTCTCCATTTGATTGACCTGTGAGCATTTCTGTGAAGGCATATTCTTAATTGGTAGTTGACGCAGAAGAGCTCAGCCAGCTTTGGGTCATGCTGCCCTTAGGCAGATGGCTTAGGTGGTGAAAGAAAGGTAGCTGAAGAAACCAGTAAGCCATATTCTTCTGCGGCCTCTCCTTCTTCATTATATTGCCACCTCTTATCTGCAGATCAAATAACACTAGCTTTTAAGTTACTTTCGGTCTTAATGTTTATCATAAAAATGTAAGACCTGGGGTCTCACAGCTCAGGAGTTCAAGATTGCGCCCTTCCCAGAAATTCCCACAGACCACGACTCCTTGCAAAAGCAAGAGGTTTAATTTAACCATTGTGCAATGGGGTCACCCCTGCTGGTCAGCAAAGAGTGGCACTGGGAAACAAAAGCCTTAGGTTTTTAAAAGAAAAATTGCGGGAAATTTGAAGTTGCAGTTTTGGCAATTTAGGATTGGATGAGGAAGCTATAAAGTAAGATAATTGGTTAGTCTTAGGTGCTCAAGCTTGGCCAGTCCTGCCAAGTGTGGATGCAGCTGCAATTGAAGGTGGGGGTGGTTAGCTCATCCTTGAAGATTAGGGGCTACAGATTTTTGGCTGGAGGTCAGAAGCTACTCAAAAGAAGTCTGGGTTGGTTACTAAGAAACACTATCTCGAAGACAAGGATCTGGTCCTTCTTTTTGCTGAGTGAAGGTCATTGCTTGCTCACTTTTTTATATCTGTCCCCACAGATAGGGTCACATTTCTCCATTCTCTGGAAAGATACTAAGAGGCTTTAGCTTAACCTGAACCTAGAACTCAAAACTATAGGCTTTAGAAGACATACAGGTTACAAAGTTAGTCTAACCCTTTCCGTAATAGAAATCAAATGAGCACAGAAAACTTAGAAAGAAGAAACTTGACTTTGTGCCTCAATCTTGAAACTTTCTGCTTTCAGACCCCTGCTGATACTAAATATCCTATCCCAATATGTCTATCCATCTCTTGATGGAGCTTTTGAATCTTCTCTTGAGCCTACTCCTTTTGCTCGCCCAAAGTCTGGCAGATATAATGGAATACTCTCCAGCACCAAAGAGGAATGAAATACTCAGACACAGTGTAACTCGGGTAAACCTGTAAGTGTTACATTAGTGAAGAATAGAGCCCATAAGTGTGTCATACATGTATGATTGCAATGGTTTGAAACTCTGAGAAAGGATCAGGAATGAAGAGATTTCGGCTACCCATGGTCATTGCTGGAAGGAAAGCATAGTACAGAGATATTTGAGAGTCTGTCCCAGGGTGACAGTGGGTTCTAAAACTGTATATCAAAAGAAATGTATTCCAAAAGCAAAGTTAATTTTTTTTTCTTTCTGTGAACAACAACAAAAAAGCTAAAAATCAATACACAGTACCAAATGTTTGGACATTTCACAGAAGAAATAATATGTCAGGAGTTACACAATAATAATTATAAAAATCGTTTATCAAAACTAATCATTATAATTTTGTAAGTTAGAACTACTATGTTATATAACTGTGTACTGCTCTAACCACTCAACCCCCACCCAGAACACATATAGCCAATCAAAAATAGAGATGAACACATTAAAGCTGGTGTTTGGTCTTGAACACAAAATGGTACAGCCTCTTTGGAAAAAAAAAAAAAAAACTTTATCCATTTCTACTAAAAAAAGACATTCTTTTGTCATGTCAACCTACCAGCTGTACTAAGGCATATGCTAGAGGGAAGTGAAAACGTACATCCATACTGTTGGGATTTGGGGTGGTGGAGTGGAAGTCTTACCACGTGCTGCACTACCTTGAACCATTCTTCATATTTATTAAAGGGCAGAAAGCAGTGCCGGGTGAAGTGAGAAACTTCAGTGCTGCCAGACAAAGCAAGGATTCTGATGGAAGAAGAAGCCTTGCATTCTGGGGAAGGAGGTTCAGTTATTATCTGACTTGTGCTATATGAACCAGGTAGGAGTACAGGACATATGTGACTTTTGACTTATGCTACTAGATGCTGATAAGGACAGGAGATAAAAGCTGATCAGGCAGTTTAGGACAGGCTCCAATAAATATCCTTATTTCTGATTAGAAACCCCAAAGTATCCTTGATTCTGTTCAGGTGTGAGGACAGACATGCCAGAAGGGGGTTCTGCCTTATTGATTGTATTGATGCCACAGAAATGAGCACGTCATCCAGAAGTCATATGTCAAAGTGTGACTGTAAATGAGAGGCACCTAAGTACCATATACCTGAGTCATCGGGACTAAACTGGTTACCTCCCAAATCTCACCCCAATTTCTTTCATAAGTCCTGGAAACAGCCTCTAGACTAGTGTGAATGGAAGCCCATTTCCCAGGCCATTCTTGCTATAAAAAGATCTCTGCCTCTTTCTCTCTCTCTTAAATTCCCACTTCTAATCCCATGATATATCCATTCTAAACTCACCTGATACTATGTATAAAATTATTATGAGAGTTTATGAAAACCAGAAGCCACTAGTTGTGCTGACTATGATGGTTGTTGAATTGGTTAGCACCTTGGCTCTCCAAGCTATGCACCCTGAGATAAGAAAGACTCTGTACGCTACGTTTTCCACATCAGCAGGGGCACTTATTCTGGGTTTAGGAGTAAGGTGGCTTAACATGTGATCCATGTGACCTGGTCATAACTGAAAACAAGGAAGAAAGGAGTATAAATTTAGATGCTCAGAGAAAAAAAAATAAGATTTTAACTCATTCATTATTTCCTTAACTTTTCTATATTTATTTTATTGGAAATACATTGACAAGTTAAAATTAAAAGTAATGATACTTGGGATGTTTAATTTGTAGTGAAAGATTTTTAAAAATAGTCATTTATTTAAAAAAAATGTTCCTCTAGAAGGCGGTTATAGACACAGCTTCTCTACTCTGAAAGTGCATCTTGCTGATCTTATTAAATGGTACATTAAATATTGAGTATCCAGAATTTTATTTGTTGTGGAATCCAAAAGAACTGCTCTGGAAAAAAAATATAATTGAGCTGAGTGCAGAAAAGATAATATGTCAGACTGAGAAATGATTTAGGTTGGAAAGTCAAGGCATTTCTTCAACAACAGAGGCCAACTAAAGATTTGTCTGCGTAAGATATTGTGAAATAAGATTGGGCAGAGACAAGGGAATTAGATTAGGAATAATCTCCAGGAAGTGGTTGTCACTGAGAAACCAGTGGGACAGCCTTTACCTTTTAAACCTTTTAACTCATCTGTACTAATGCCAATGCTTTGCCACATCTACCTTGTATATGACTCAGCAGTATTGATGGCCCAGTCGCTTTGCTAGGCATTTTTATGCAGTGTTAGAAAGATATCCTAGCAACCCTGAAATGAGATACTGATGATGTATTCAAGGTCACAGAAGATTCCCAACCATTCTACTTTCCTACTCTGTACAATCACATTGTGGTTTACTGCCTCCAGGGTCTACAGGTATCATACTCTCACACAGTGTGGCAGGCTCTTATTTATAACACTTTTATAATTACATTTAGATTAATAACTATGATCTTCTAGAAATGATGTTTACCTTGCTGGATGCTGTCCTTGGCCACTGGCCGCCTCCAGGCCTGGAAAAGACAAGGTGTAAATAAATATGATAGCTGAGAGAGAGAGAAATCACTGCAGAGTTGCAAGCCAATCCTCCTTAGGCTTCTAGAATGTTTTTTTTTTTTTTATGCCTTTTGGGACAAATTATTTTTTTTTACATTTTTATTATTAGTTATTATTATTTATTAAATTTATATCCCTGCTGTATCCCACTCCTTCATTCCTTCCCAATCCCACCCTCCCTCCCTCATCTCCTCCTTGTCCCTTTCCAAGTCCACTGATTAGGGAATAGGGGAGGACCTCCTCCCCTTTCATCTGATCCTGGTTTATCAGGTATCCTCAGGACTGGCTGCAAAGTCCTCCTCTGTGGCCTAGCATAGCTGCTTCTCCCTCCAGGATGGGGAGGAGGTCAAATAACCTGCCACTGAGTTCATGTCAGAATCAGTCCCTGTTCCCCTTATTAGGGTACCCACTTGGATACTGAGCTACCATGGGCTACATCAGAGCAGAGGTTCTAGGTTATATCCATACATGGTCCTTGGTTGGAGAAACAGTCTCATAAAAGACCCCAGATATATTTGCCCAGATATATTTGGTCCTTCTGGAGCTCCTGTCCTCTCCAGGTCATACTAACTCCCCCTTCTTTCTTATGATTCCCTGCACTCTGCCGAAGATTTCATTATGACTCTTTGTATCTGCTTTGATACACTGCTAGAATGTTTTTAATAACTGTGGGGTTTCTCTGGCTCTTTGTTTGTTCCCACAACATCTGTATACACTGTCTATCCACAAGAAAAGACTGGGCTGTATTTGAAAATTCTGGCTGGTCAAAATTTCAATGAATTATTGTTTTTATACATTATCTTTTGAAATTTGTTGAGTTCTGCACAGCCCAAGTTACAAAGCAAATGAAGATGTCAGCCAACATCTCACTCTGCAGGGTTCCTCTCTTTCCCATGCAGTTATTTGCTGATTTAAGAGACACTGATCTCTTTTTAATGATCTGTTCATTCATCTGATTGCCTAAAGAGCATCTGGGTGTCTTTAGTGGTATTTAATGAACAAGAATTGTGTGAGACACAAGGTGAGGGAGGGAATGGTCCATTGACTCTGACTCAGAAGTCATTCATGTATTTTGAGCCCTAATTTTCTCTTTTTTTAAATTTTTTATTTAACTTTTATTAATTACACTTTATTCAGTTTGTATCCCCTCATAAGCCCCTCCCTCCTCCCCTCCCGATCCCACCCTCCCTCCCCTTTCTGCATGCATGCCCCTCCCCAAGTCCACTGATAGGGGAGGTCTTCCTCTCCTTCTTTCTGATCTTAGTCTATCAGTTCTCATCAGAAGTGGCTGCATTGTCATCTTCTGTGGCCCGGTAAAGCTGCTCCCCCCTCAGGGGGAGGTGATCAAAGAGCAGTTTACGTCAGAGGCAGTCCCTCTTCCCATTACTATGTAACCCACTTGGACACTGAACTGTCATGTGCTACATCTGTGCAGGGGTTCTATGTTATCTCCATGAATAGTCCCTGGTTGGAGTATGAGTCTCTGGGAAGTTCCCTGTGTTCAAATTTTCTTGTTCTGTTGCTCTCCTTGTGGAGTTCCTGTCCTCTACAGCTCTTGCTATTTTCCACTTCTTACATAAAATTCCATTCACTCTGCCTGACAGTTGGCCATCAGGCTCAACATCTGCTTTGATAGTCTGCAGGGCAGAGGCTTTCAGAGGCCCTCTTTTAACTTGAAGACTTTGAAACTTTCTTTATGATTTCTAAGACAAACAGCAGTCACTGCTCTGGGATTAAAAATGACATAATGTTTGTGGGCATCAAGCACTTCACAAACAGATGTGGTGGCAAGTGAAGGCAGCCAATGCAGGGAATTCAGTTTCCTGGGACAAATGTCTGGAAGATGGCACATGGAAAGAAAAGTCCATCCCCAAGTTTTATTCCAACCTCAGGAGGCTGCAGGAGAGAAGCATTAGCCTCCTGCTAAGGTGAAAGGCTTTGACTCTGGAATAAGGCAGTGTAAACATTTTGCTTGGCTCTGCCTTTCATTCGGATTCTCAAATTGTAAGCATTTCAGCATCGAAAACAATAAGTAGGGAAGAAAGAGAGTGAAATCTTGGAGACATGGGAAGGAGAGGAATCTCATACCCAGCCTCTGTTTAAAATCTCTGCCCAGCTGAGTAACAAGAATCCCAGTCCAGTCAAAAGGTAAGACACTTACAGAGAGACCACATTGCTTTCATACATAGGTATTTAATGTTAAAATAACAATGAACCAAGTCCAATAAGATGGCTACAAAAAGAAGTCTGCTGCCATGCTGGAGAACCTGAACTTATTTCCCAGCCCACAATACCCACATGGTAGAAGGACACATAAGGCTTCTAGATTCTAGCCACTGACCTTTACTTGAATACTGTGTCATGAGCCCCTATTTGCAATAAATAATATGTAGATAGATAGATACATACATACATACACATATACATACATTTAAAATATGAGTTTACTTCTGAAACATCTTAATTTTGTCTCCATTACATCCAGGAAAATAATTCTTTTGATAAGTCTTTGTCTCATTTCATCACTTAGTTCTGTTTTATGCCACATCCTATGTTCTTCAAAGCAGTAATTTTGGAGCATGTGAAAGCACTAATAACACTGTGTGATGATTTCCAAACGCAAAGCCACGTTCTTTATAGCTCTTGAAGGTATGAAGTGTTTAGCTATTATCTAGGTTCACTTTTCTTTGATCTTAGTTATTTTAACATTGTGGGTTACATAAAAATATTGACTTTGTAAGTTACTCTGTTTTGTCAAACTATATCCTAATGATTGTCTGATGAAGTGGAGATAGCCAGGTACCTGTTGTACCTGCTCCCTCTAGCTGTCCCCCAAGGCACTGGAATAACCACAAATACACACATACATACAATCCTGAGTCAGATGCCATATGAACAACTTCCCAAGATTCTCTTTTCATTGATTTGGCTGGGCAAAAGCCATAGCGAGCAGCCACTCTGTGAACAAGATAGTCAATTATTCTCTGAGTGATGCCTATTTCACACCTGCTATCTTATTTCTGATATGCATATACTCGTAACAACCTTTTTGCACTTTTGTGTTATTTCCAAGTTTTGTTGACTGCTGCATGTGACCGTTTTGCTTTTATTTGTTTTTGTATATGTATATGCAGGTGTCTGTATGCTGCATACTGTAGGATGTTTGCATGTGCTTGTCTATGCATGTGTATTAGACAAAAGGAAGACAGGGTATGGTCTGCTCTATCACTCTGTGCCATATTCCCTTGAGTCAGCTTCCCTCAATAAATTTGGAACTATACTGGCAAGCCACAATCCTCTACCTTTGCTAGCCCTCACAGGAACGGGATATAAGCACAAGTCACATTTAGCTATATGCTTTGTGTGGAGGGGAGGGCAGTATTTGGTAATTCAAACCAGATCACTTGCTTTTGACCAAGCACTCTTACTCCCAACCTTGTTTGAATTCACAACCCTGCTCAGCCTCTCAGAGATGAGATCCAGATTTATGCCACCACATATAGGACATTATTCTTTTGTTTATTTAAATTTGGAAATTCCTTGATAGGAGTGATCTACTTTTCACTTTATTTTCTGTGTTTCTAAGAGTATTAATTTGTCAAACATCTATTGGAGAAACAAGTAACTCTTCTAGGGCTGAGGATTCAGCCGTGAAGCCCACAGACAAAATGCTTTGTTCATCAACCAGGTTAAAATATAAGACATGTGAAAAAAAAAAGTGTAAACCGGAAATTGTTAACTACTATCCAAATTGAAAGAAATGAATTCAGAGAGAGAGGAAATGAAAGGTGAGGGAAGGAGGGAGAGTGAAGGAGGAAGAAAAAGTAAAGAGAGAAAAGAGTGATAAAAGTTAGAAGAAAGTAAGGGAAGAAAAGAAAAATGGGCAGAAGAAGTGGTACAGAGCAACTGTGGGCAAATCTAACAGCTCTAAAGAGGAAGCATCTTGAAGATACACCATTTAATCATCCACATAAAGAAACATGAGAGGAAAGCAAGTGAGAAGTGCTAAAGTCAGGCATACCAAGAATGAGGCTGGGGGGAGCAAGGTTGGAAGCAAGAACAAGCAGAGTTTTGTCAAAGAAAATAATGAACTATATTCAACAACAGTTTTAGAATGTTTTGTGGCACCCAATCCACCAGTATGCTACAGGCAGAACCCAGAGCTTTGTCATGCTTGCTAATCACTCAGTTATAATCCAGGAATACTGTGTTGTTTCTCTTAAAATGATATTAGAATAGTATTTAGAATGAGCTGTGTGTGTGTGTGTTTGTATGTGTGTCCACAACACACATGTGGAGGTCAGAGGACAGTCTCAGCTGTGAGTTTCTACTCCACACCCCCATACTCCTGCATTAGACAAGCTCTCTTTGTTGTTTACCAGACTAAGTGTTATAGAGACTCTCAGAATTCTTTTATTTCCCAAGTAGAATTACAGACAGAATAAATGAATACATCCAAGTTTATGTGGACTATTAGAATTTGAACCCAGGTCTTCAAGCTTGCATAGCCATTGTTCTTTTCACTGAATCACATTCCCATCCCAACAATTAGCTTTATAACTAAGCTAACCATAACAAATGCATTGGAGTCTTGCATCGAGAAGATACAATTTTTCTTTTACTACTTTCTTCATATAACATCAGTTAATACTTGAAGAGTATAAAAGATGTTTTTGTTCTAGGAGAAAAGAGATTCTACTGCTCAGTCATAATGTCATGGTTTTGACTGAGAAATCAGATCAGAGTTTCTCAGATTGAAAATAAAACATCTTGTTGTCACAGGCCTTTAATCTCAGCATGTAGGCAGAGGCAGGCAGATTGGTTTAAGCTCCAGATCAGTAAGGGTTGTACATGTATGCCTGTGTACTACATCACATAAACACAACATAGTTCTACCACATGCAAGACAGAATGTCCTTATTAATATGTAAGCTACATGTTACCCTAATCCTAACTGTGATGGAGATATCATCAATTCATTTTTTTCAATAAACAAACACACAAAAGAGCCATAGAGATTGCTCAGTGGTTAAAAGCCCTTGCCAAATAAGTATGTAAACCTTAATTCCAATCCTCATCACCCAGGAAAGAATCCAGGCGTGGATTTATGAACTCGTAACACCAATGCTGTGTATGAGGAACAGTGGGGTGTCACTAAGATTTGCTGACTACCAGCCTAGCTACAGGTACGGTAGAAGAATACTCAGTCTCCAGTGAATAAGGCAGATAGCAAAAGAGCAGGACATACAGGTTTACCTCTGGCTTTTGCAGACATGTTCATGGTGTACAAACCTATACACACATATGTGCATATCACATAATCACAAACAAAAATGAGTAAATAAATAAACTAGTTAATTAAAAAGTACCAACATGCTACTTGCAGAAATCCCTCAAGGAAATACAGAATCTAGCTCAAACACACTTCCTGACTCTGAACTCAATGACTTTCCTTACAAGCTTTTCTTAAAACAAACAAACAAGCAAACAATATATATATTACAATTTATTTACTTTGTATCCCTGCTACAGCCCCCTCCCTCCTCTCCTCCCAGTCTTACCCACCCTCCCTCTTCTCCTCTTATGCCCTTTCCCTAGTCCTGTGATAGGGGAGGATGCCCTCCCTTTCTATCTGACCCTAGCCTATCAGATCTCATCAGGACTGGCTGTATTGTCTTCCTCTGTGACCTAGCAAGACTGCACCCCTCAGGGGTTGGTGATCAGAGCCAGCCACTGAGTTCATGTCAGAGACAGTCCCTGTACCCCTCACTAGGGAACCAACTTGGCAATTGAACAGCCTATGGGCTTCCTCTGAACAGGGGGTCTAAGTTCTTTCCATGCAAGGTCCTTAATTGGAGTATCATTTTATGTAGGGCCATCTGGGCCCAGGTTTTTTTTTTTTTTTTTGGGGGGGGGGGAGTGGGGCTCTTTTTTTCTCCTTGTGGAGTTTCTGTCCCCTTGAGGTTTTTCTATCTTCCTCTTCTTCCATGAGGATTCTGGCACTGCCCAAAGTTTGAATATGAATCTCAGTATCTCCTTGAATACCCTGGTAGGTAGAGTCTTTCAGAGGTTTTCTGTGAAAGGTTCCTTTCCTATTCCTTGTCTTCTCCTACTTCTGATGTCTATCCTGTTTGCTCTTCTGAATGAGGATTAAGCATCTTTCCTAGGGTCCTCCTTGTTGTTTAGCTTCTTTAGGACTATAGATTTAAGAAAGTTTATCCTATATTATATGGCTAATAATTACATATAAGTGAGTATATACCACATTTGTCTTTCTGCTTTTGTTTTACCTCACTTAGGATGATCTTTTCTAGGTCCCACCAATTGCCTGTGAATTTCATGGTTTCCTTGTTTGTAATAGCTGAGTACATGAGTAAATGTACCACACTTTCTGTATCCATTCTTCAATTGAGGGACGTATGGGTTGTTTCCAGATTCTGGCTATCACAAAGAAGGCTGCTATGAACATAGCTGAGCAAATGTCCTTATTGAATGGTGTGGCATTTTTTGAGTATATGCCTAGGTGGATCTTGAGGTAACACTATTCCTAATTGTCTGAGAGAGAGAGCCAGATTGATTTCCAAGGTGGTTGTGCAAAGTTCCATTCCCACCAGCAATGGTTTCCCTTTCTCTACAACTTCTCCAGCATGCATCATCCCTTGAGTTTTTTTTTTTTTTTTTTTTTTTATCTTAGCCATTCTGATAGGTATGAGATGGAATTGCAGGGTCATTTTGGTTTGCATTTCCAATAAGACTAAGGAGGTTGAGCATTCTTTTAACCATTTCTCTGTCATTAGATATCCCACTGTTGAGAATTCTTCTGTTTAGCTCTGTAACCCATTTTTTAAAATTGAATTACTTGCTTTGTTGGTGTTTAACTTCTTCAGTTCTTTATATATTCTGAATGTTATCTCTCTGTCAGCTGTAGGGTTGGTGAAGATCTTTTCCCACTCTGTAGGTTGTCATTTTGTTCTGATGAAAGTGTCCTTTGTTTTCAGAAGCTTTTCAGTTTCATGAGGTCTGGTTTTTCTTTAGATTTTTTAAATCTTTTGCCTTTTATGAGCTTATTTTCAAACAGTTAAAAAGTTAATAAGCAGCCTCTACTTTCCAGGAATATACTGTTTAATGGGAAATAAGTGTAATATGTAAGTTTGAGTTTTTGATGATACTGAGTGCTTAAGGTATTTTCTTTATGTTATAGAATTTATTTTTCATTTTCAATAACCCTTAATTTGCAGATTAGCAAGTGACAGTCTGGTGGATTTAGTAGTTTGCTAACATCATACAGTGACAAAACAACAGCGGTGATACTCCATTCCACCTGCTTATACCATCTCTTTTTTGCTGGCTTCCAAATCCTAGCCTCTAAGTCTGCCCTTTTGAATGATTAACCTCAGGAAAGCATTGGCTTTGGGTTGAACTACATGTTTCTAAATATATGCCCAAAGATTTTAAGAAACAGACAGTCATGATTTTTCAAGATATATATTTAAGTCACTTATCCTACCTAATCCATATATGAGTGAGATGAGAAATAGTAGGGAGGAAAGGGGGGAAGAGGCAAATAAAATAGTACTATGCAAAGTCAGCTCAGAGGGCAGTGACAGGCGCTATGAGATTTAGGAGCAGAGGAAAAATGTTGGTCTGCTTTTGTTTTGGATGAACCCTTTGGACTCACTTCACAAGGGAATGGACTATTTCAGAAAATAAATGTTTCTTCGGATTCTAATTGTCATCACCATTGAACTTACCAGAAGGTATTATGACCTTTGCCTTCATTCAAGGTTTTTATGATATATGCTCTGCTGTTGGAAATACAGGAGACCAAGGGAGCTAATAAATTATAGCTAAGTGATTCAGAGAGTAAATATTAGGTTCACTGTTTGATTGCATCATATTTTAAAAATTTCAATGCCTTCTGCACTACTGGAGCAGGGTAAAGCACTCACTATTTGCCAACTTCAGACACACACACACACACACACACACACACACACACACACCTTAGCAAAATCATTCAAAATGTGTGTAGTCCTCTTTAAATGAACAGGCTTGAGCAAACTTTGGGTATATACCTAGCAGTGGTATAGCTGGATCTTGAGGAAGCACTATTCCTAATTGTCTTAGAAAGCGCCAGATAGATTTCCAGAGTGGTTGTACCAGTTTACATTCCCACCAGCAGTGGAGGAGGGTTCCCCTTTCTCCACAACCTCTCCAGCATGTGTTGTCCCTTGAGTTTTTCATTTTGGCCATTCTGATGGGTGTAAGGTGATATCTCAGGGTCATTTTGATTTGCATTTCCCTGATGGCTAATGAGGATGAGCATTTCTTTAAGTGTTTCTCTGCCATTCAATATTCCTCTGTCGAGAATTCTCTGTTTAGCTCTGTTCCCCATTTTTTAATTGGATTACTTGGTTTGCTGCTTTTCAGCTTCTTTAGTTCTTTGTATATACTCGATATTAGTCCTCTTTCAGATAAAGGGTTAGTGAAGATTCTTTCCCAATCATAAGAAAGAAGGGGAGTTAGTCTGATGAGGAAAGGATAGGAGCTCCATAAGGACCAAAGATATCTGGGCACAGGGTCTTTTCTGAGACTGACATGCAACCAAGGACCATGTATGAATGTAACCTAGAACCTCTGCTCAGATGTAGCCTGTGGTAGCTCAGTAACCAATTGGTTTCCCATAGTGAGGGGAACAAGGACTATTTCTAACAGGAACTCAATGACTGGCTCTTTGGCCTCCCCACCCCCCAAGGGAGGAGCAGTCCTGTTAGGCCACAGAGGAGAGCTTTGCAGCCAGTCCTGAAGATACCTGATAAAACAGGATCAGATGAATGGGGAGGAGGTCCCCCCTATCAGTGGACTTGGCAAGGGGCATGGTGGAGAGGAGGGAGGGAGGGAGGGACTGGGAGGGAATGAGGGATCGGGACACGGCTGGGGTACAGAGTTAATAAAATGTAACTGATAAGAAAAAAATAAAATACAAAAAAAAAATGAACAGGCTTTTGATTATAGTAATAGAGGAATCTTGCCATTGTACTCAGGAGCTGTGAGCATATTCAAAGATGCTGACTACTAAGGATATATTTTTCCAGTAATTGTGAAGGTTTTTTTTTGTTTTGTTTTGTTTTGTTTTGTTTTCAGTGTCTTTCTCTGGGTTAAGTTAGGTGGCAGGGGAAAGGGGGCATGTTCTTTGTTCTGTAACAAAATTTGAAATAACTTCAAAGAGGAGGATGTATAAGACAGAAATATACAAGGAATGTGATTTACAGAAAATTGATGAAGCCAGAGAAAAAAGGAAATGAGAAAATTTGAGACTGGTATGTTATACAGGGCAAGATCCAGAGACATGGGCTGTGACCATGACAAATTATGTGACCAAGGATGAGCCGGGTATGCTGGCTTGAAAGCCCGACTGCTGCTGTGAAGAAGCACCATTCTTCTTTATTTTTCCATTATCGAGTAGAACAGAGTAAGTGCTGAGGTTAGAGGACAGAGACCTCTGCACGGGGAGAAATTTCTCTACTCGCTGAGTCATTGCTGTTTTAAGTGACGCAAGTGCTCAGCAACATCACAGAAATTGAACAGTGCATGTGCATTTTAGACCTACAACTTCTTGCTTCATAACACTTTAGACATTTTCCAAGGGTAGGGGTCTTTGTTCATTTTCTTGTTCTGGGGACAAAATCAGCTTAAGGGAGGAATGATTTCTTCTAAGGCTCACAGTTCAAAGTGCAGTCCATCATGACTGAGAAGTCAAGGTGGCAGAAGCTGGAAGCAGCCAGTCACTTCTCCTACACAGTCAGGGCGCAGGAAGTGCTGCAGGCAGACTGGTGCTCACCTCCTTTTCTCCACTTGACACAGCCAGGGAGGGGTGTCACCCATGGTAGGTAGGTGAGTCTTCATACCTCAATTAATGCAACAGAGACATATCATACAGGCATGCTCAGAGTGTCGTCACTCAGGTAATCCTAAATTCTATTAAGATGACAATGAACATTCACTGTTGAAGCGGGCCTTTCTTAGGAGCCTTGTTCACTGCACAGAAGAAGTATGAACACCATGAGAGCACTGTGCTGGGAATCTGGGAGCATGTAGGGTTTTCGTTGTTGCTGTTGCTTTTTATTTTGTTTTTGTTTGTTTTGTAACAGCTCAGCTTTGCCACTGACAGTTACATTAAGTTTTGAGAGGTTCTTAACTTCTTTGGGAAGTTTTATCCTTACAGGGTCTTTTTTAGATATATATGCATAGCACTTAATGAACAGTTAGCACAATCCAGCTTTGTAATTACCCCACAGGGAGACCATGAGGTATCACTTGGCTCTCATTCCCAATTTTAAAACAACAACACAGATGCCAAAGAGTTTCAGCATTTCTCTAAACTTAACATGGTGGGTAGGTCCAGGATTAAAAAAATAAATGAACTCTGGCCTTTTTAAAATGCTTTTGTTATGACAATGAAATTATGCTGGGGGCTGGGCACAATTTTATGTCTTCTTTTTACGATCATATTTGCTTAAGAGTCTATGTGTATAAAAGCCTGAAGTACAGCAGGATCATACTGTGCATTTTAATTTGGGGGAAAAAGAAAAGGCAAGTTCTTAAGAAAGAGTACATCGATGAAAGTAAAGACACCGGCCTAGGATTGAAGTGCTTGGGAGGTAGAGAGACGATCATCATGAATTCTGTGACAACCTGGGCTATGTAGCAAGTTCAAGGCCAGGCTAGGATACTAGGAAAGCCCTCTTGGAGCTCAATAAGTGGCATAAGAGGAGAATGGATGAACTGTACATATATATCAACAGTGCTTACCAAGAGTAATTTTATTTTGTTTGTACAAATGTAGCCAGTGTCCTGGGAGCAATGAGGATATTCTAATGAGTCACTAGTGTCCCTGTTGCTAAAATTCCTTTTCTCTAGGGAGCTTGAAAAATTAACTCACTTCTTCTACAGAACCAAGGACAAACAAAGGTATAATTTCATAAAAGTCTACCAGGGTAGCCAATGACTTTATTAGACTTCTTACGAGAGAGAGGTAGATGAGGGGCTAAGGCCTATGACACTTTAGGGAACTGGGATTTCTTTTTGGACTCTCCTGCAGGAAGAAGAAAGGGTGATGAACTGGAGCCAGTCAGGGCAGACACTCCAGGCACAGGAGGGGTTTCTCTCCTGGAGAAACATGTACAGCTTGTGTAACCTGAAAACGTAGGCAAGACTGCATCAGGAAGGACTGCTCAGCAGGCACATTCCCCTGCTTGCTTAGACACTTCCTTCACCCTAGGATCTCTGAGCTGGACTTGGGGATTAGTGGACACTGAGTATTTTTTGACAGTCTTTCCAATTAGCCATATTAAATATTTTTTTTTTTTTACTGCAGTTCCTTATTACTGGAAAACCTGCCTTGTTGGAGTATAGGCTGTCACTCTGAGTCTAAGAATACAATGTTTAATTTTCCCCACAAATTGTGACTCCAGAATACTTTGTACACTTTGCAAGTAATTCACCATCTATTGGAGGTTCATGGATATATGTATCCTTCTAGACTCTTCATTTGTTTATATTTAACATTTGCTCTTTATGTTTTATATTATTTCTATCTATCTATCTATCTATCTATCTATCTATCTATTTATCTATTTATTTATTTATTTATTTATTATTTTGGTATCATGGCCTGGGAGAGGAAGTCATGTATCTGTCACAGCACACATGTGTACACCTAAGGAAAACTGGTAGGAGTTGACCCTCTCCTTCCTCAATGTGCTTTACACAGATTTAACTCAAGTCATCAGGCTTCACAGCAAGCATTTGTATTCACTGAATCATCTCTGTGGCCCTATTTCTTCTTTAAATGGTGTGGCTCTTCCTCCACCCACAAATTGTGCTTGTGAAATTACCTACTTTTGCTATGCTGATTTTTGTCAGCCTGACACAAGCTGGGAAGAAGGAATGTTTGTTGAGATAAAGCCTCTACCATATTGGCATGTAGACAAGTCTGTGGGGCATTTTCTTGATTGATGATTGATGAGGGAGGGCCCAGCTCACTGTTGATGGCGCAGCTCTTGGGCTGGTGTTTTTCAGTGCTTCACTAAAATGAACTGAGCAAGCCACTGAAAGGAAGCCTCTAAGCACTAAGCTGAAATAAAACCTTTCCTCTCTGAGTTGTTTTTGGTCAGTGTTTTATCACAGGGATGGAGAAGTAAACTGGGAAACTGGACATCCTGTCTTTCTGTTTTCACTTCCAGAACTGCTGAGACTCCACACAGATGACAGGTGCTTTTTACAAACAATGACCAAACGATGGTATTTCAATAAAAATTATGCAAAAACTGTACATCTTTTCAATTAAAAAACAAATCAGCCTTATCCCCAAAGACTTCACAGGTTGCAAGAAAACTGCTATTTAGAAACGAAAGGACTGCTATGCCAGGAGTTTCAAGTCAGGCTATTTCTGCCATAAAATAAGGGGCAACAAACCAGGTAAATGCTCCATAGTTTCAGTCCTGGTCACAGGGACATAGATGTAGCTCTGCCTTTGTGATATCAGGCTTTGGCTTTCAGTCATCAGTGTAGGCTTTCTGCACCACGCTTGTAAAATGTCCCTACTGTAGACCAGCTACATTTTCTGGAGTATTTTTAGTAGTTTTTCTTACACAATCAACAGTTGGCAAAGAGCCTCAGCCTCCTGGCTCACAGTCACGTCTTAGTACTCTTCATGCAGTACTCTAGGAAATACAATATTTTACGACCTGGCTTTCTGATTTGCAGATTGAAGCTACAAGTCTAGTTCTAGTTCTGTCAATATATAAAGCAAAGACAGTCTCACTTCTATATCTACCGTGAGTGTGTCTCAAATTTTTGTGTGCCACAGTATAATCTAGAGAGAGAAAGAGACCAAGGCAAAAATCTGTTCACTGAAGCACATGGTCCCAACTCAATGGCTTAATGAGTTGATCTAGGCGTGGTTCTACCTTCCACTGACTCATTATCTGGGATTTAGTCTCACTGACTGGTACTGTGGCCTTGAGAAGGTTTAGGAATTGTGTGAGATCTCTAGCAATCTTCTCCTCTGACTATTGCATTTTCCTTGTCTCAACATGAGAAAATTCGCATTCCTTTGAGGTTCGTTGTTTCAATCTTCTTACTGTAGGTCTGTATGAAAGCCCCTGAGTATAAAATGAAGCAGGTTAAGCCTGCAACACCAGTTTATTACCTTCATTATCAGATATAACGGAAAGAAAAGGACGTGGTTTCTCAAAGGAGATGGCACTGAATTACCCTTCCAGAATGAGCTTCATTTGGAGAAAAAAACTTCTATTTTAATAAGGTCTTGAGTTGAGAAAGCATTCAAAACTGACAGTGGTTTATATCAAAGAAAACATGAAGGGAAATTTTAAAGCAGAGGAGAGGCTTCCCTTTAAAATCTGGAAAATAACTTCATTTGAGGGAGGTGGTTTAAAGAAAGAGTAAGAGAGACAGCCTGAAAATATCTGACTTTTTTCTCCCTTCAATGGTAGGAAGTTGAATATAACATGGTTTAGTCTGAGACTAAGTATGGATGAGCTGGCAAGCATAATTATGAGCTGTCAGCCCTCTGTATAGATGGATTTTAAATGCCCTACTCACAGAGAATGCTATAGGAAAATATAGCATTAATTTTTTTCATGCATGGAAATCTGGACTTTTATAGTAACCAGTGTTACTGGATAGATCATTGGACAGGCCAATGATTTAAAAAAAAAATCATCATTGCCTATGTTACTCTGTATTCTGATTTTAGGTATTGAATGCCCCCTTGTTGTAAGATTAAGGCATTTTATTTTTAAAGGTGTAATTTAGTTTTAATTACATGTACGTGTGTGTCTGTGTGGGGATATATGACATGAATGAAGGTGTCTTCAATGGCCAGATCCCTGGAAGACTGAAATTGCAGGTGGTAAAGTCCGACCTGACATGACTGCTAGGAACCAACTCCAGGCCTCTGCAAGAGTAGTAAGCACTATTAACCCCTGGGCCATCTCCAGCCTTAGTTGTATATTTGATCAATGGTTAAGACTTAACTAACTGAAAACCTCACTTTTACTCCCTTATATTAATTTACTATATATGTCACCAGAGTTTTGATGGTAAAACACTCGGTCCTGGAAACCCTAACAAAATAGGTTTGGCCGCTCTTTCTCAATATTCCAATTAGGGAAACTCATTCAATGTCACTCTATTAAAGATGTCTAGCTGTGACAAGAAAGAAAGGGGACATCAAGGCTAACGTATAGAAGCCAGTTGGCAGAAAAAACTAGAAACTCTTCCAATTAGGCTGCCCATAGCAGACAGATATGGATGAGACCTTAGTATGCAAACACCAGAGATGACAGACTATGTAGATGACCTGTGAGGATCATGAGAAGGAGGTCCCTAGTTTCAGAGCATGCTTTTACCAATTCCTGGCCCATTCCCATTCATGGGTATAATGGTTTGAATAGAAATGGGCCCCATAGCTCATATATTTATGTAATTGGTTATTAGGGGTGGTGCTTTTTGATAGGAATTAGGAGGTGTGGCCTTGATTAGGTGAGTGTGGCCTTGTTTGAGAAAATGTGTCACTGCAGAAGGATTTTGAGGTTTCAGGATCCCAAGCCAGGCCCAGTGGCTCTCTTCCCGTTGCGTGCATATCTCGATGTAGAATGATCAGCTACCTCTCCAGCACAATGACTTCCCCACATGCCATCATGTTCTCTGCCATGACAATGGATTCAATATTCAATATTCAATATTTCTTACAGAAACTGTAAGAAAGCTCCAATTAAATGTTTTTCTTTAGAAGAGTTGCAGTGGTCTTGGTGTCTCATCACAGCAACAGAACACTGATGAAAACAATAGGAGTGGCTTTTTCTTTCTTAATGAACTGAGTATATTTCTATTACTAACTGTGAGTCTGGTGCAGTTATCTCCTGGGACACAAGAAGGGACTTAAATCTGTGTCTATGCCTTATGACCCCCGACAAGAAGGCAAGGTGTATTCTAACTCAACACAAAATTGATTCCAGTTATGTCTTCAGAGTTGCCAGACAGGTATAGGACCTGTATGAATGTTTTTGTAGGAACCAGTTCCTCTTCTAGGTGACATCAATGTCACTTTCTCTTCTTTAAGCACTGGTTAACTGAGGAAATTTTAATCCTTTCAAGTCCATTGTTTCACTAGTCTGAGACCACAAGTATCTCTCTTTAAAATGAGATACATGTGTCTACAGATGGACTTCAGTATGGATTAAACAAATATGCTTTTTAATAGCCCTTAGTTAATTGAAAAGAATACATTCTTGATAGCTATACAGATGAATGACATGGGGGTATGAAACTATGGAAAGAACAGAACAGTATATTTTCAGTGTCAGTAAGTTAGCTCAGCAATAAAATTAAACATTGATAAGAATGAAAAGAAATAACTACTTTAATTTTCTCATAAAATATAAAGTTATATCCTCAAGACAAATGGAAGGCTCACTTTTCCCTGTAGCTTGATGAATATACACAATTACTTAATAAGGAAAACCTGAACTCTGTGCAAATTTATATGGAAAATAAAATTCATGAGTTGTTTTAAATTTTTCTTCTGAAGTTAGGCTTGTTTGGAAACAAAGCTCCAAGATTTTTCTTTCACAGTATGTACTTGAGAATCCCCCTCTTTATTCTGAAATGCAGTTAAAAGCCAAACCAATTTCATCAGCTATATACAAGAATAAAAGAATTTGTCTTGAATTTACAGTAAAGAAATAGCCTATAGGCATGTGAAATCAATTGACATTCCCATAGATACTAAGATCCCATAGATACTAAGTTCATGATTATGAACTGCCCAGTAACTAGGAGCCAGGAGATGGTTCAACAGGTAAATGTGATTGTTGTCAAAGCTGACTACTTGAGGCCAGGTGACAATTGGGAGGAGAGAACTGATTCCTGAAAGTTGTCATCTGACCATAGTGCAGACATGTGCTATTGTACACACACAAACACACACACACACACACACAGAGAGAGAGAGAGAGAGAGAGAGAGAGAGAGAGAGTTAATTAAATTTAATCTAAAATTTAAGAAATATAATAGAGCTACAAAAAGTTTCCAATGGAAACTCATATTTGAAGTTTGTAACTATGTTCGGTTGCATGTATAGCTTTTTCCAAGTGAATGTGGCCTGCTGGCTGCATGTGGCATTTTAATAATGCATACAAAGTTTAAAGTTAATTAATAATGCATACATAGTTTAAACTTAATCATTGCCTGTGTGTGTGATATGTACAGTCCATGGTGCCTTTATGGAGAAGGAGTTTGTGGATTATCTCCTTCCACTTAGATTCAGGAAATCCAACTCTGGCTGTCAGGCTGCTGAGCTACCACTAGTCTTACATGGCATTTTTGTTTATTTTCTTTCTTTGTGTGACTTGTCATGTGTGCTTGTCTGTCTCTCGGTTGCTTCCTGCAACTTAGATGCTCTTTCCTCCTATCTACCTGAATTTTCTGTCCTAGGTAGTTCAGGCATCTAGATCATTTCAATTTCCAATTCATAGCTCTCCCTTCCTGTGCTGTGTGGGCTGATTCTGACCTAGGTCATCCAGACAGCTGGGGAACAGACAGAAAGGAGCTGTGCCTACCTCATAATGCCAGGAGGTATCCTCTCCACAGGAGGGTGAGAGTGAGTTCCACTAGCTGCTGCAACCAGGAAGGTGTCCACAGGATGGTATGAGTGGGCTTCAGGATTTAGAACCAGGAACACTGGTAGGACAGTAAGAGTACCCCCCTGGGTTTGGAGCCTGACCCTCAGTACAGGAAGGTATTCACTCCACAGGCAGTGAGCACCCAACAGAAGGTGGGCCTAGGCAGTTGGCCTAAGGCTGAGGCAGTGCCAGGCAGCCAGAAAAATTTCCCAGTATTAACTGGGTGGCCTGAAGATGCACCTTCATGTATCCCGTGGATTCTCCTCTCACCTGAGAAACACGGAAGCCAGAGTTTGGGGGTCCACAGTACTGCCTGATATTCACCCTTCACTCACTGCTGTGCTGCTATTCAGATACCCTGTGTGGTGGGCACTGCCATCTTCGATCTGTCATGACTTGTTGATACAACTAAAAAGTTTAGAAAAGAAGAATAAACTAATATAAACCCACTCAACAGCAAAATATATTAGAATCGTAGCAAAAATCAATGAAATGTAAACAAGAAAAATAATACAGAAACTCAACAAATCTAAAAGCTGTGTCTTTGAGAAAATAAACAAGATTGACAGATCATTGGGTATAACTGACACCTGCCCTTTTTGAGCTCCTCTCCTGACTTCCATCAATAGTAAACAACACTGTCAGCTGAATAAATGCTTTTCTCCCCAACTTGCTTTTTGGTCATAGTGCTTCATCACAGCAATAGGAACCTTAACTATGATACCCACCATTATCTAGTTGGCTTCAATCCCCCAAATGCAGGGATAGTTCAGCATATGCAATCAAGAATATTAGGAGGAAGGGAAAAATGATGTAATTATATCACAATCTGAAAAATAAGAAAAAATGACAAAAATATGTTTTTAATTAACATTATAGAATGTGTTCGACACAGGGAGTATATTTGCATCATATACAATAGACTTTCATAGAAATTAAATTTAGTAGAGTTTTAGTATAAGTAATGATTTATATATGAGGAGGTTGTGAGAACCAGAAACAGTATAGAATACTGTGATGAGCAGAATTTGAAGGCAGGATTTGTAAACAGAAAAGACAAATGACCAACAGAAAAAGAATGCCTGGACACAACTCAGCTGTTGACTTCTCTGCATTGGAGACATGCAGCATTTATGTAGTCCTGAGGTCATACAGCAAACTTTTATTGCCTACATCTCAGGTAACATGATTGGCTGAGATTCATGTAAAGCAGGAAGCAGGGAGGAACCAAGAAAGGCCCTGTGGTGAAGACTGCAGGTTGCTCACATACAGACCTGGTACTAAACAAAATATTAAGAACTGGAACAGAAAAGTTTGGAACACATAGGAAGATGAATAAGAGGGCTTAACCTTATGAGATACCCAAATTAATGGGAGAAAAGGAGGGATAGGGCTCTGAGCCAAGAATGCCAGGCTGCCCCCACTCCCCACCTAAGCCCTTGAGAAACATATTTAAAGCACTCTTCACTGTATTATTGCTTGTGATGCAGATACTTGTGGAGACTAAGTAGAAAAAGTGAGACCATCCCAGGTCATTCCATAGACAAGGAGCTAAGCAAAACGTGACCTAGAAAGACTGCACTTACATCTTGGTAGTTGTGCATGGTAGAGCCACAAGGTGGTCATGTAAATGCGAGACCAAAGAGAACGTAGAGTTGTCAACATCACTTGAGATATCAGCAAGTTCCAGAGGTAGTGACACCAGCCAGTGACTAACAGCAAGCAGACTGTGAAGATCAGCATCTACCAAAGTTACAGATGAACAGTGACTTCAGTCACTCCAAATTAGGTGGGAATATCATGAATGCTTCAAGAATATGTTTCTAGATGGTCTAGGACAATGATTCGTAGCCTTACTAGTGCTATGAATTTTTAATATACTTCCTCATATTGTGGTGACCTCAAACATTATGTTGTCACTTTATAACTGTAATTTGCTAGCTGTGGATCTTAATTGTAAGTATATTTATTTTCTGATGGTCTTAGATAACTCCTATGAATGGGCCATTTGATCCCAAAAGGAATGATGTTCCACAGGTTGAGAACCATTGGTCTGGAGAGACATGCATACAGTGCGTGGCTCCTCTAATTTGCTTGACCAGTGATAGCTCCTAAATTTAACCAAACATAACAGATATTACCTTAGCTTTTGCCCAGTTGCTTCCATAGCCCTCTAAAACTCCTAGACAATAGAGTTTGAAGTTCTTTTCCTCTCTTGGAAATCCTCCACTCTCATAAGTGTCTATCATCATTCTTTCATCACTCCCCTTTCCCTCAATTCTCAATTTTGGCAGTAATTAGAAATATAGTCCTTATTTATTGGAAACTCCCCAAGAAGGTCTATGTCATTAATTTTCATTTGTATGAGAAAATGAACCCAGAACCACTGTCCCAATTTAGTCTTTGATGATTGGGAGTGTTCAACATCTCAGGTGCTTGTCATGCACAACTGAGCTGTGAAAAGTATTGTTGCTCCCAAACCCATGTACGGACAGGCTGTATGTTGTAGGGGTTTGCCTGTGTAGCATCCCATAGCTTCTGTGTTGCAACACTTGGTCCCCAGCTGGTGGCACTCTGTGAGAACTGGGAGCTAAAGGATGCATCTGTGTAGTCTGATTGATGAATAGCTTCACTGACTATGGACAGTTTGAATGTTGCTGACTGATAGCCTAATTAAAATTTCTCTCTGGCTATATTTTATGGTCTATAAAGCCATTCCTTGCACACTTCTGTGCCAGATACACCCTGATAAACAGATTTAAAGCTTTGCAACTAAACAAAACGGTATTCACCATCAAAGGGGGTAAGAATGTCATCTCTTACAATCCAAGTTGAGGTTCCTCTGCCTGGCTATAAATGCCCACTTAATATTTCCAACAGTGTATTTTAAAATGCCTTGATTTATAATGTTCTTTGTTCTGTTACTATAAAACCTGTGTTAAACTGCTTCCACCTTGGAACATTATATTTTCAAACATCTAAATTTGTGTTCCTGGATGATAGTTATTCATAATTGGCTTCAGGATAAAATATTTCTTATTCCATTTAAAGCAAGAGCTTTAATTTAACCTCAACAGAAGATTATGAAGCCCTTAGGAGGTGGACTGCTATTGTAGAAATTAAGTAAATAAGGAGTGAGGAGGATACTGGAGGTTTAATAACCTGGATCAATTTCCTATTTATTCTCTCTTCCTAATTTACAAAACAATATAGCCAGCTGCTTCCTCTTCCCAGTACAATGACTTGTCTGAAGTGATACTCTGTATCTCTTCAAACTAATGGTGAACTACCATTAAAATTCCTAAAATTGCTTTTGTTGAGGTATTGTGTTTCAGCAACAGAAAAAGCAACTAATGCACATCGAAATGTTTCTACACACATATTGTTCAGTTGGACTCTATGAATAGCAGGAGTGTCTCTGTACATACAAGATGAAAGATTGCTAGAAAGGGGCCAGGTAGGAATAAGATGTCCACTCACATGAACGAAGACAAAAGTGAAAGAAACTTTTTAAATGTCTAGATGGTAGTTTTCTGTGATGAACTTCCCAGGAAGTACCAAGTTTCAAAACACACAGGAAACTTATACTTCACCATACCCAGAAAGAAGTCTTTATTTGAGATAAATTTGATAGTGACCATGAAGCATTGCCTTTCCCCCAAGAAGGGATTATGCTACTTAAAGGGAAGTAATGGGCACAAGGAAGCTTCACAGCTTGAGAAACAGCCACCAAAACTGAGCACCTGAGTTTAATCCCCAGAACTCACATAGTAGGAGAGAACGAATGTCAGTGATGGCCAAGGGTGAGTATCTCATTGGAGACATGTGGGTAGACACAACATGTACTTTGTAAGTTTCTGTGAGGATCATACATTAGAGCCCATGGTTGTAGAATGCTAACCTTGGGCATGAGATGACCCTTACCTTCTTGAAATCTCAGGAGCCGTAACTTTTCAAAGAAGACTGGCACAAAATTGACCCATGAACTTTTCATCATGAGTAGAGGAAGGACTCATGAATCCATATCTACTGCAAGGACATATATAGACAGCTAATGGATGCTAGAAGGAGGCCCTCATGAGTCCCAAAGGCTTTATAGACAGCTAATGGTTGCTGAGGTGGGATGATGTGAGGCTATAGCCCTCCCTGGCTTTAATAATAGTAAACAGTTAAGGGTTGGTGGGTGAGAGAGATATTCAGTGTTACACAGCCTCCTAAGTTGCATATAAGGCAACCTCTTATTCAGACTTGTTCATCCTCTGAGTCACCTTTAATAAACTCACTGGTTCATTAGCTAGAATAGTTTGTTTCCGTCATTGGTGCCCTATCTGCAAAAAAATACACATTTATTCCCATCTCCTTATAAAATATTAACAGAAAGCATAAAAGTGCTTTCTGTAGTGCTTGGCAAAGTGTCCTCAGGTCTACTCTTATTGTCATTGTTGCTAAGTAATATGTGTGAATGCTTGGCACATAGCAATCATTCAATAGGAACGTTTGTTTTTACTGGCTTCTTGCTTTCTTGTTAGATCTATTTGTTTGATAGCTATTCTAGCTTGCTTTTCTACTGCTGTGATAATATCCTATGACTAAAAGAAGCGTAGAGCAAGAACAAGTGTATTTGGCTTGCACTTCAGGTCACAGTCCATCACTGAGAAAGATAGCTGAAATAAAACCCATGGAGGGAAGCTGTTTATTGGCACACTCATTGGCTCATCCTCAACTAGCTTTACGGGCTGCCTCCCCTTCCCTTTGCCCCCCCCCCCCGATCAAATATCAATCAATACAGTCTCTTGGAAACAAGGCCATGGGCTAGCTTATAATCTACAACTTCTCAGTTGAGTCTGCGTTATTTTAAATTAACTGTAAAACCTAAGCATCACAGCAGGCTAGTTTTGCTGCACATCAAGGAAAGGAGGTTAGCCAGATTTACGTAACAAATCCCTCTTTCCCTCTACCTTCTAAGAAACACATAGGTACCCTTAGTGACTCATTCATTCCTTCAGTCATTCGTAGAATGGTTCATTTAATAAACATTTATATTTTACTTGCTATATTCTAGTCTCTGTGCTAGAAATACATATTGTTTATTTAAGTCTTAAGATAACTGACCAAATAGGATTGCATCATCTGAGTGACTGAGAAAGGAGAAGCTTGTAGTGTTTCCCCTGAGAGCAGTTCCCTGGCATCATATTATCTCTTGTTCTCTTCAGAGCCACAGTAGAAGGAGCCAGTCACGCTTTCTAAATGAGAATGTAAAATCTGTGAAAGATGATTAGTCTTTATAACAGTCATGTACACTAAAGCTTTATGCTTTCTCCAAATTACAAATTCATCCTTTCCAGATATTCAGTCTGAAGGTTCTGCAACTATAGATGAATTTGGAAATGAGCGGCAGCATTTGAAGAGACTATTTTTCATCTGAAATGGAGTTTCCTGTGTATTAATGCCATTCCTTGCACTATTGATCAGTGTTCTGTGTGGTTGACTTGATTTGGTCATAAACACTGCTATTGAAAATAGAAACATGGTTTCCTTCAATAGAGTGCCTTCTGTTGAATAATCATAGCCATGGCTCACACAGAGTGTACTGAACACTCAGGTAGCTCCATGCAGGCATGGCTCCACATACTAACTCATTCACTGAATCAGCTGCCAGTTTCAGTGGCCAGGGCATTGAAAGGAGCTGCTCTGTGCCTGTGACAGAGTTCTTGAGCTTTGTATATTTCGCCGCTCTGTTAGGTTTTTGTCCCCTTTCATTCAAAACTTGGATAATGTGTAGAATCTTAGTTCTTTGAATCTGTGCTCTGGCTTCCTTCTTTTTAATTTAAATAATTCTGTATTTTCATGTTACATGTATTAGTGCTTCCCTCTGTGCAAGTAAGTGGATAGCTGTGGAGGCCAGAAAAGCATGTTTGAGCCCCAGAGTGGTAGTTATATATATTTATAAGCTTCCCTAGAGGAGGGCTAGATCAGCAGATGTTCTTAACACCTGAGCCATATAGTCATAACCCTTTCCCCCTTAATTTTTAAAAGGTTATTAACTTACACGTGTATGTTTCAATATGAACATACATATATAAATATATAGACATATTCAGGTACATGTGCCCATGGGTGCACTGAGGCCAGAAAATGGTAACAGGCATTCTGCCTTTTCATTATCTTATTATTATCATTATCCTTTGAGGCAGGGTTCCACAGAACCTCGAGTTTGCCTTTTCTCGGCTAGGCTGGAAGCCAGCAAGGCTTATCTATCTTTCTGACTCTGTTTACTGCTGTCCCAATCCTGCCATTGGAGCTGGGGTCACAGGAATGCAAATGATGTCCAGCTTGTGGGTGATGGGTTCCAAACTCTAACCCATCTAAGTGTGTAGCAACTGCCCTTAACTGCCGTACCAGCTCTCCAGTTCCCAGGCTTCTTCCCTTGAAGCCAGAGGGCTGCAGATGTGTGCCCAAACAGGACATTGACAATGCAGCTTTTTAAGGGAAGCACTATGATTCACCGTTCTTTTCTACGATAGCAGCTGGTATTTAGGCGAGGTTCGTAGAGGGTTACATATCTGTTTATTGTGAATAGTGTCACACAGGATGCAGTTATCCCTGTGGTGTGTTCATTTATGTTTGGGGAAATACTCAAGAATGTTGGGATTGAGCTACTTTGGGTTTTGAGTTTACACTTCCACTGGCATATTCTTACGGCCTGCAAATCCTCCTTGACATTTTATATTATTGATTTTATAGATGAAATACATTCTGGTTAGGGTAATATATAATCTTAACGCAGTATTAGTTTCTATTTCCCAGATGGTTAAGTAGGTTGGATAGTTTTAAGTTTATTTATGCCATTTCTATTTATTACTGTTTGCTCACTTGCCCCTTAATTGACCTGATTATTTCAGAGTTCATTTTTATTTTTTATATATTCTATATAGTACATCTCTGTATAGCATATAGTTAGTAAAACTGTCTCTATTTCTTAGATTTTTCTCTTTAATCTGTTGAATAGTTTCTTTGCAATGTAAAGAAGGATTTTAGCTTTGTGCAGCCTCGTTTGTCTATTCTTGCTATTATTTATTGAACTTTTGGAGTTCTTTTCAGAAACTCCAGCTCCATATTATATTGCAGGATTTTTTTTTTCTAATTTTTCCTCCAGCATTTTCAAAAACATGGGTCTTACTTTAATATATTTGACTCATTTTAAATAGAGTTTTGTACAGGGTAATAAAAATGGATCTAATTTTATTCTTTTGAATTTGGATATCCAGTCTTCTCAGCATCATTGTAAGGGAAAGGGTGTCTTTTCCTTACTGTGTGGTTAGTCATTTTATTGAAAGTCAAGCTATTGTTGTCCTGAGGGTCATCTACTGTGCTTTGCTTTATGCATCTGTTTCCGTGCTGGTTCCATGCAGTTGTGTTTGGTTTTGCTATAATCTCAATCCAGGTATTGCACTACCCCTAACATCACCCTTTCTGCTTATGATGGTCTTGGATGTTTGAATCTTCTGACATGCCTGAACCTGTAGAGACTACCATGATGCCCTTCTCCCTTGCTATAGTGAGATAGCTGAAAATGTTCACCCTCATCCTTATAGGGAGATCTCATTCACCAAACAGCATATTGTCTTTGAAAAAAATTAAATTTGTAAGATTTTTCTTTCATATGAAATTACTGTTTATGCTAGACAATATCTCAAATGTTTAAAGTTTCTATATTTAGTCTAGATCCTAATAAAATATATTTTTTATCATCCTCATTGTGTGTATACTTTATAAATCTTCCTGGGTGACGCTAATAAAAAGTGGACAGGAAACTAGAGAAGTATGAATTGCATAAGAAAATGATTCTTTGTTAGACAGAACAGTCAAAAGTACTAGAAAGTAAAGGCTAGGGTTTGTGACAGATGGGATTCTGAAAAGAAAAAAAGTGTCAGACTTTAAATATCATCTTTGAATGATTCAGACTAATCATTGTGATTTTACCAAGAATCATAAACTTGGTTTCATTCTGAATGTATGAAACTTGATGAATTACAGTCTTACAAAAGGTTTGTAGCAGAGAGAAACCACCTGTTTCTTCTATTGCTTTTGCCAAATAGAATATAAAAAAATTGAAGAAGAGCACCCTATATCCTGTTTTCCATAAAAACAATTGAAAACAGAGAATTTGGTGGGCAATGGAGAAGTGTAGAGCAGTAAATATTTCCAACCCACTTTGTGTTGGGGGATGGGGCAGTAAAAATGTCATCTATTTGTTTCCCTTGAGATTTGTGAAATGGTTCAGGCCTGGGCCTCAATGGGACAGATAGGCAGATACTACCATTAGAAAAGGATTGATTGAGGTGAGGTGACATAGAAATAAAGGAAGTCAGACAGGCATCTCCAGAAGCACAATGGTTCTTCCATCAGAACAGCTGATAGCCAGAGTCTCTCCACAGAACTGGGACTGTGTGCATGTGGTGTGAGTCTTGGTGTTATGTAAGATGCAAGTGAGCATCTTTTGAGATAGAAGAGTCCAGTTGGTCAGTTCCCCTGAAGTCTGGAGGTAGTAATACCAGCAGGTTTGGTGTGTGGGTCTCCTTAGCAGAAGCTTCCACACATGGTGTCAGTTAAGACAGCTTTCCTCTCCAGAGATTTTTCAGTCTACCTGAGGCTTTATATCATTAACCGTTCAGCTAGTTGGACAAGATATTCATTAAAAGACATGTTAATACCAAGGACACAGAGAGAGAGCAGCATAGCAAGGTCTCTGAGAAAATATCAGGCTTGAGTGGCAGAGAGAGGGTCCTTCCCTATGCATTTTATAGGAAGTGTTAGTTCTATACTATGTGATAGTAGTAGTTCATAATGCATATCCTGTGAGGCCGCCTCACATTTCTGGCTGCTTAGAGGGAAAAGCCTATGATCTGTAAGCAGAGTCATCTGTGAGGGTAAGGAAAGTAATAATCTAGAAAACAAGTGAATGAAAGGGTTTTCCAAATGCTTTGGCCCAAGACAATAGTTTGGAGTTTGACAATCAAGATGAGGTACCCACATCTCATCTGTGCTGGTAAGTGGAGCTTGAGTCCAGGCATCTCCTCTTTCCAGAGCACATGAGAGAAACACTATTTGAAAGAAAGAAGGTAGGTGTAGTCACTGAAATCTTGATGGAAATTTTTTCCTGGTGGGTGAGTATGATGATTATGGGAGAAAAGGGCTAAAAAGAGAAGACCATTGATAAAAGACAATAAAGTGGAACTAGTTCCCATTAGAAGCCTTCATAAGTATGGTCCAGGAATCCTAAATGGATAGTCACAGAATGCTGTATCCTGCCATAACAAAACTGTGATCTGACCTTTGAACCAAAAGTGCCTTTATTTGCATGATCCTAATTTGCATGGCTTTGATTTGCATGGTAGAAATTTCACGACTGAATTTTTAACATATGGTGGATTAAGCTAACCTCTCAGAACTCTACAATTCACAATTTAGACTGTATACTTCCTCATGGTGTAAATAACATGAAAGGAAATGTACACAAAGTATCTCAGCCTAGTAAAAGGGTTGAAACAACTCTACCCATTGCCCCACCCCCACTTACAGTATATTGCCCTTCGATTCGGATATACTTTAGTCTCTTCACAGCCCACCTATTTGTCCTTAAAATGCAAGCAACAAACTTTTTTTTTTCTTTTTCTTCTTTTAAAATTAATCAACTAATTGACTTATTTATTCATTTTACAGCTTGGTCTTAGCCCCATCCTTTCTCACCTCCCAGTTCCACCCTCCCACCCTCTCTCCCTTTCCCCTTCCCAATTCCTCAGAAAAGGGGAGCTCCCCTCCCCATCTACCACAGCTCATCAAGTCATCTCACAGCTGAGTGTTTCTTTTTCCCATGTGGCCTGGCAAGGCAAAGTAATTGAAGAGATAGCAAAGGAGTTCATGTCAGAGAGGGTCCCCACTCCCCTTATTAGGAGACCCACATGAGACCTGACCTTACCTCAGCTACATCTTTGTGGAGGTCCTAGGTCCATTCCATGCAAGGTGCTTGGTTGGTATTTAGTCTCAGTATGTACTTCTTGGCTCTAGTTTGTTGGCCCTGTTGGCAAAATCAAACACCATTCATATTTAAAGTCTTAGAGAGATACAAGGCACATACCTAAACATAGTAAAAGCATTATACATTAAGCCTATAGCCAACATCAAACTAAAAGGAGAGAAACTTAAATCAGTTACACTTAAATCAGAGTCAAGCAAAGGCTGCCTACTCTCTGTGTACCTCTTCAGTACAGTATTTGACGTTCTAGCTAGAGCAATAAGACAACTAAAGGAGATCAAGGGAAGAAAAATTCAAAAGGAAGAAGTCAAAGAATCACTATTCACAGATGATATAATAGTATACATAAGTGAGCACAATAATTCTACCGGAGGACTCCTTCAGCTGGTTAACATCTTCAGCAAAGTGGCTGGATGCAAAATTAATTCAAGCAATATCAGTAGCCTTCCTGTATACAAATGACAAATGGACTGAGAAAGAAATTAGGAAAACTACACCCTTCACAATAGCCAACAGTAATATAAAGTATCTTTGTGAAACTCTAACAAAGCAAGTAAAAGACTGTATGACAAGAATTTCATGTTTCTAACGTAAGAAATTGAAAAAGATATTAGAAGATGGGAATGTTTCCCATAGCCATGGATTGGCAAAAGCAATCTGCTGTCTCAATGCAATCCCCATCAAAATATCAACACAATTCTTTACATACCTTGAAAGAACAATTCGAAACTTCACATGGAAAAACAAAACCTAGAATAACTAAAACAAAACATTTTTCTTTTATTGATCTAAAAGATAGGTTCATGTAATGCCTTTACCCGGTTGGTTACATTCCTTTGAATTGTACACCCAGACTTCACTATGTAAAGTGCAATAGGAAACTGTGGTCATTTCCATTCTTTCTGTCTCATGCCTCTTGGGCAGCTGCACAACATGCTGGGCATATATACACCCAGTGTGGAGCAGATGTTGCAGCAAGCTGATGAATTATCTTTAGAGATGATTCTTGTACTATGTCCATCAAGAGCTATAGAAATGAGCATGTTAAAACCACTGAAGTTTATATTTTAAAATAACTATCCAACATAGTAAGCACCAGTGGACAAGATCAGCTTTAGTCACTAAAGCAAAGCTGTTTACTGTTTATTGGCATTTGTTTTTTTCTACCAATTTTCTCAGCAAGTGCACCAGGTACCACTAGCATCGCTTCATTGAAATACACGAAGTAGGCAGTTTTCAGAAATAGGAAAATCAATGTTTCTTACGTTGATGAGATAAGACTGCTAATCCAATTTATAGGACAGAAAAAAAAAAAACAAAGATTAGCAGGCAAAAGTTAAATACAAATGATTCATTTTGAGGATAAAAATATTCAGTGAAAACAGAATAATAGATTTATGCTAAATTTAGCAGACAATGACATATTTCAAATTTATGTTGATCACCTTCAGTAGGGAGAAAGAATGTTGTGGTAAACTAAAAGCAGACCCCTCTGAAAGCAATTGTGAGAGGAGATAAAGCTTCCTGAGAACAGCCATGGGAGTGAAATCCACAGAAACAGCTCTTCAATTGCCAGTGAATCAGCAGATGCCTCCAGTTTAGAGTAGGTGCCTGTCCGACTTCCAGAGTACCAGATCCAGAGAAGCTGAGGTTATTTTGGTTTGATTGTGTTATTTGTTTGTTTGTTTATGAATTTATTTATTTATTGTGGATCTGTGTGGCACAAACATGCCATCTGTGATACATGTGTGGAATCCAGAAGACAACATGCAGAAGTAGGTTCTCTCTTTCCACCCTGTTGCTCACCTGACTAAACCCAGGTTGGTACTCTTGCTGGCACACACTATAACTTTATGAGTTTATTGACAACCTAAATTTTCTTGTTTTGAGAAAAAAAGGAAGAAAACTACAACCACAAAACCCTGAAACTGGCATGAAAATGAAACATACATTGATGTATACTTTACCTCACCATCCGTATGCTGGTAGATGTAGTCTACAGAAACATCAAAACCTGTCTGCCCAACTGGTGATTCACTTCATCACTCTTTTCTCAGGGGGAGGAGGCACGGTCTGGCTATGCTGCCAGGCTGACCTGTATCTCATCATCCCTTGCCTCAGCCTCTGAATATGGGGATTATAGTTATGCACTACCACACCTATCTATAAAGGCAAATTATGTTCATTCATCTGTATATAAAGATTTTTATGAATAAACAGTTGAATAATATCTTTCATTTCTTACAGAAAGTAGCAGAAAGTGACTTTATGTGGTACAAATATAATTTTGGTAAAGTCAAATAGAAGCCATGAAGAAAATGAAACCATCAATATCACTGTCACTAACACCTACACCGGCGGTTATGAAAGCTGAGCACAATGAACCTTCTCCTTGTTTCTTGTGAGTTAATGCCCTTTTGCAAAAGCCCCATACACTCTCACTCTTAAAAAAATATTTTATTTTGGAAACATCCTAGATTAGTATGGGACTTAATGAGTCTTTTAGCTGTTTCCATTGTTATTCTACAAAGAATACTATCACTTCATGTCTGCCCCCCCCCCCAGGACCAAATTTTGGTATATTGATTTATGAGAGTTTTTATATATTGACATTCAGACTAAATTTATTTCTTCACATATGGCTTTTTAGAATGTTTTGCCCTTCAGCTTGAAAGGAAAAGTTGGCAAAATGCAAGAATTTACGTGAAAAAATAAACACTTGCAAAGAATGTAAAACAAAGTCTAAAAAATTCATTCATACTTATTTCATTACTGTTTCTTTAAATAATGTATAGTCTATTATGTATCTTTTCTCAGTTCATAAGAGTTCTTCTATTTTCTTAATAGAAGTTGCATAATTACACACTTGGAATTTAGAGCTCAAATATTTATGTCCCATTTATAAAAGCTATATTTCATTTCATTAAACATCTCAAAACTAATTCCCTTTATCTTATTATAAATGTAAGATATGGCAATAATAAATAAGAAAACATAACTACATATGCCATTATAGCTCTTTATTATTGTTATTATTATTTAAATATAAATTACCTCAGTAACTGTCTCTGTCCTGTGGTCCTTGTAATCCTTTAGCCACCTCTTCCTGAGTCCTAATTAGAACTAAGCACTCCACAATTCCTTATTCTGTGCATGTTGACCAGTTGTGAGTTTCTATATTCATTAGCTTCCATCCACTAAATAAAGTGTCTACTTTGATAAGGGCTGTGAGTTACATATGTCTGTGGGTATAAAGACAAGAATTTAGGAGGCAAGTAATTCCTATGACTTCTCAGCCCTGGGTTCTCAGGCAGGTTGACAACCAAGCATTAGTTTATTCTTGAGGAGTAGATTTAAAGCAAATTAGAAAACTGTTGATTAGGAGTCCAAGGTGGCAGCGACCAGTGTGCACCATATCTGAGGGGCACAGGATCTGGAACTCTGAAACTGGGGAGTAGAGAGGCAGCAGAAGCCAGAACATCGACATTGAGGCTTCCTGGGCCAGAGGGGACAACCGTGAGCTGGGACACTTTGGATCTAGGTCTCCCATGGACTTCTCTGGGAACTGAGAATGCCAAATGTTAACCACCACACCCCAGCCGCACTTCTCCTCACCCCAAGCACCTCTGTGGAGGTGGCAGTGGTTGGCCCAAGCATGAGCCTCCATGCTTGGTGACTGAGTTGGCAGAGGCAGCTGCCACAAGTATGGGTCTTCCTGCCTAACAGCCAAACAGTAGTCACCACTGAGCTGACAGATCTCCTACACTTTCATTTACCCCTTCAGGTTGAAATCTGAGAGTAGAGAACAGGGAGAACACCTGTGCTTTCTGTTTAGATCAGAGAGCTAGTGTGTATACCTTCATGTGGGTGCTTTCAGAGACCCAGGGTCCCTCTATGCTAGCAGCCAGACATTGGATCCCTCCCACCCACACCCACACTGTCGGGAACAAGGAACAGCGTTCTCAACATTGAAGCCCCTGTTCTTGGGGTCTACCAGTGGAGTCCAGGCAAACAATTCCTGGAACCCAGACAGATCTGAACACCAGGAGAACAGTATCACAGGAGAACAGAACACTTGTAGGCCAGTGAGTTATTCAGGGCACATGCACATTGCACCCGCGAACAGCAACAGCAGCCCTTAAGCTCCACCCTTGCAAACATCTACACGCTCTAGCACCCTGTTCTTGAAGGCACACTTCCATGCACACACCCTCACTTGCACACATGTGCCTGTGACCTACCTCCCTTAGCTACAGCTGAAACACCAACACCCTCTCTCAAACAGATGGACCTCTCTCATTTTCCTGAAGAATACACCAAACACCAGAGGCAGACAGCCCCAGTCTGAAGTACAGACTCCAGGAACAAACTGCGAAGGTTACAGAGAAGCAGATGGTTAGAGATCGGCATAAAAACACACCTATCAACAATCAGGACATTATGGCTTCACCAGAAACACCCAAAACCAATGGATATTCTAATTCAATGGAAACACATAAAAATTATTTCAAATCTATGCTTATGTAGTTATTAGAGGCACATAAAGAGGAAACAATCAAAGCTCTCAAAGAAATACATGTAAATACAGCCAAACAAATAGAGGCGCACATAGAGGCGCAAGTAGAGGCATACAGAGAGGAAACACAAAAATATAGAGGCCATCATGGAAAGACAGGAATCCACATTCAAACAGATGAAGGAAATGGTCAAGACGTGAAAACAAAATTAGAATCATTAAGGAAACACAAACAGAGAAAAACCTGGAGCCGAAGAACATGGAGAAAAAGATCAGGAACTACAAAGCTAAACATCACCAATAAATTACAAGAGATGGAAGAGAGAATCTAAGGCACTGAAGATACAATTGCAGAAATTGATACATCTCTCAAAGGAAAAGTAAAAATCTGAAAATTTCCAAACACAGAACATCCAAGAAATCAAGGATGCCATGAAAAGATGATATCTAAGAATAATAGGAATAGATGAAAAATAAGAGTCCAGGCTCCAAGGTTCAGATAATATGTTCAAGAAAATCATAGAAGAAAATTTCCCTAACTTAAAGAAAGAGATGTCCATTAACATACAAGAGACCTACAGAACACCAAATAGATTAGACCAAAAAAGAAACTCCTCATATCACATAATAGTCAAAACACTAAATCAACAGAACAAAGAAAAAAATATAAAAAGAAGCAAGGAAAAAAAGGCCAAGTAATACATAAAGGTAGACCTATCAGAATCACAACAGACATCTCAACAGAAACTATGAAAGCCAGAAGGGCTTGGGCAGATATCATGCAGATTTTAAGGGGTCACAGATGACAACCCAGATGACTATTCCCAACAAAGCTTTCAATCAACATAGATGGAAAAACAAAATATTCCAGGACAAAACTAAATTTAAACAAGATCTACACAGCAAACTCATCCCTACAGAAGATACTAGAAGGGAAACACCAATCCAACAAAATCAACTACACCTAAGAAATCAGAGAATATAGATAATTTCACAACAAAGAATTAAAAGAGAACAAGCACAGAAACACAGAATTACCACCAACTCCACAATAGAAGGAACTATCATTCATTGGTTATCTATCAACATCAATGGACTCAACTTTCCAATAAAAATACACAGACTAACAGAATGATTACAGAAACAGGATCCAACATTCTGCTGTATCTAAGAAACACCTCTGCAGCAAAGATAAACACTACCCCGGGGTAAAGGGTTGGAAAAATGTTTTTCAAGCAAACAGACCCAGAAAACAAGCTGAGGTACTTATCCTAATATATAATAAAATAGACTTTCAACCAAAATTGATCAAAAAAGAAGAGAAGCGTGACTTCATTCTTATCAAAGGAAAAATCCACCAGGAGAACATCACAATCCTGAACATCTATGCCCCAAATGCAAGAGCACCTGATTTGTAAATGAAACATTATTAAAGCTTAAGTCACACATAGATCCCAACACCTTACTAATAGGAGACTGCAACAGTGCACTCTCACCAATGGATAAATCATCTAGACAGAAACTAAATGACACTTACAGACGTCCCAAATCAAATGGACCTAATAGATGTCTACAGAACTTTTCACCCAAACTCAAAAGAGTATATCTTCTTTTCAGAACCCCACAGAACCTTGTCAAAAATTGACCATATAATCAGGCAGAAAGCAAGCCTCAACAGATACAAGATCGAAATGATCCCTTGCATTCTATCAGACCACAATGGCCTAAAACTATACATAAACAATAACAGATAAAACAAAAAGTGTACATACACATGTAAACTAAACAACTCTTTACCCAACGAGAGCTTGGTCAGGGAAGAAATTTTAAAAAAAAGTAATTAGAGACTTCCTAAAATTCAATGAAAATGAAGGTACAACTTACTCAAACTTGTGGGACACAATGAAAACAGTGCTAAGAGGAAAGTTCATAGCATTAAGTGCCTCCAGAAAGAAGTTTGAGACATGTTATACAAGCAACTTAAGGCCATACCTAAAAGCTCTAGAGGTGGGTGGAGAAGCAGACACATCCAAGAGGAATAGATGGTTGGAAATAATCAAACTCAGGGCTGAAATCAATAAATTAGACAAATAAAACAATTCAAAGAATCAATGAGACCAAGAGATATTTCTTTGAGAAAATCAACAAGATAGACAAATCCTTAGCCAAACTACCTAAAAGTCAGAAAGAAACTATCTAAATTAGTAAAATCAGAAACAAAAAGAGGAACATAAAAACAGACAGTGGGGAAATCCAAACAATCATTAAGTCTTACTACAAAAGCCTGTATGCCACAAAATTTGAAAATCTACATAATTTTCTTCATAGATTCCATATACCCAAATTAAATCAAGATCAGGTAAATAGACTAAATAGTCCTACATCCCCCATGAAAATAGAAGCAGTCATCAAAAGTCTCCTTTCCAAAAAATAAATTAAAAAAAAAAAAAAAAGTCCAGGTCCTGCTGGTTTCAGTGCAGATTTTTTTTAACTTTTATTAATTACACTTTATTCATTTTCTATCCCCCCATAAGCCCCTCCCTCATCCCCTCTCGGTCCCACCCTCCCCCCCCTTTCTGCATGCATGCCCCTCCCCAAGTCCACTGATAGGGGAGGTCCTTCTCTCCTTCTTTCTGATCTTAGTCTATCAGTTCTCATCAGAAGTAGCTGCATTGTCAGGGTTCTAGGTTATCTTCACGGATAGTACTTGGTTGGAGTATGAATCTCTGGGAAGTTCCCTGAGTTCAAATTTTCTTGTTCTGTTGCTCTCCTTGTGGAGTTCCTGTCCTCTCCAGCTCTGACTATTTCCCACTTCTTACATAAAATTCCATTCACTCTGCCCATCAGTTGGCCATCAGGCTCAGCATCTGCTTTGACAGTCTATACTGCAGAAGCTTTCAGAGGCCCTCTGTGGCAGGTTCCAAGGTTGTTTCCTGTTTTCTTCTTCTGGCTTTCAGAGGCCCTCTGTAGCAGGTTCCTAGGTTGTTTCCTGTTTACTTTTTCTTCTGATGTCCATCCTCTTTGCCTTTCAGGATGGGGATTGAGCATTTTTAGTTAGGGTCCTCTCTTTTGCTTAGTTTGTTTAGATGTACATATTTTAGTAGGTTTATCAGTGCAGAATTCTACCAGACCTAACAGAAATACTTTTCAAACTATTCCACAACATAGAAACAGAAAGAACATTACCAAACTCATTCTATGAAAGCACAGTTCCCTTGATACCTAAACCACACAAGGACCCAACAAGAAAGAGAACTTCAGATGTATCACTCTTAATAAACATTGATGAAAAAATACTCAATAAAATACCTGCAAACTGAATCCAAGAACACATAAAAGAAATCATCCACCATGATCAAGTAGGCTTCCTCCAAGGCATGCAGGGGTGGTTCAATATATAGAAATCCATCAATGTAATCCACCATATAAAAAACCTGAAAGAGAAAAACCACAGGATCATCTCCTTAGATGCTGAAAAAGCATTTGACAAAATCCAACACCCATTCATGTTTAAAGTCTTGGAGTGATCAGTAAAGTCTATACCTAAACACAGTAAAGACAATATACAGCAAACCTATAGCCAACATCAAACTAAACAGAGAGAAACTTAAATCAATCCCAATAAAATCAGGGACAAGGCAAGGCTGCCCATTCTCTTCATATGTCTTCAACATAGTACTTGAAGTCTTAGCTAGAGCAATAAGACAACTAAGGGAGATCAAGGGGATACAAATAAAAAATGAAGAAGTCAAAGTATCACTATTTACAGATGATGTGAAAGTATACATGAGTGACCCCCAAAATTCAACCAGAGAACTCCTTCAACTGATAAACACCTTCAGCAAAGTGGCTGGATAATAAATTAACTCAAAAAAAAAAAAATCAGAAGCCCTCCTGCATACAAAAGACAAAAAGGCTGAGAAAGCAATTAGGGAGAGTACACTGTTAACAATAGCCACTAATAACATAAAGTGCCTTGGTGCCTTGGTGTGACTCTAACCAAACAAGTGAAAGACTTGTTTGAAAAAAAAAAAAAAAACCTTCAAGTCTCAAAAGAAAGAAATTGAAGATGATATCAGAAGATGGAAAGATCTCCTATGCTCATGGATAGGTAAGATTAACAGTGTGAAAATGGCCATCCTTTCCAAAAGCAATCTACAAATTCAATGCAACTCACATCCAAATTGTCACCGACCAGCAGTGACACCTGAATACCACCTGAGAGAGGGCTGGGAGAGAGAGCGAGACAGGGTGACACAGAGAAGGTCACCAAGTCTACATGCTGATCCAGGTGTCGATTTAATGGACATCAGATTAACACTTAAGTAGGCAAAAAAGTACAAGCAGTTTCTCACATAGGAGCTTTACTTGGTTAAAACATAGGAGAGCTCACTCAAGGTTACACAGAGCCTGCTGTCTGGTTACTATGGTTGCACAGAGTTTCTCAGGGTCAGAGCAGTCCACTTTAGGACCACCAAGGTCAGTTTATGAGAAACTGGACTTTGGAAAACAGTCAAAGCCAAGAGGCCGAATTCCACTACTCAGATGCCATTAACTCCAAATTTGCCATTAACTCAAAAAAGGCTGCCACAATTCCTCCCTTTCTAATCAAAACAAAGGGACCGTGCCTGTCTTAGGTGGGGGTGATTCCCGATTAATATCTTACCCGTCCCGTCATGGGAGAATCCCATTTATAGGGTGATTTCCGTGTCTTAGGTTGATAAATATCCGATCACCCAGAACCCTTCATTGACTAACCGGCCCATCACACAGGAAAGGAGAGGTTAAAGCTGACATTTGAGCTGGGCAAGCCAAGCCCCTACCTGGGGTGAGGGAGTCACAGCATGCTGCTGTTTCAATGGCATTATATCTAGCTTGGCGCTGTTGAGCTAAGTGGACACATCTGGCAATGACAAAGATGAATAGTACCAGACCAGCCAAACAAAGGTGTGCTAACATGTACAGGGAGAACAAGAAGGGGATTGGGTACTAAGGCCTAAAAGTGTAATTTAGTCTTCACTGGATGAATCAGTTGCAGCAGGATCAGCAATATCGTCACTTGGGGAATGATCTTGTTCCTTGAAGTAATCCACTTGTTGCGCCAGTCTCTCTGGCAGCCATCAAGCAGCATCTTTACCCTGCAAAAAAAAAAACCACAAACATATCCTCGTCCCCAAATTAAAATGGGGTCGGATCCATGACATGTATTATTCAAGGGGTCCCTCCATTAAACCATGGAGGTTTTAGGGTGCCAAAAATGTTTAGCTGCATATTTGCCATGTTTGTCCAAAGTTAAAAAATTTAAATTGAGCTCTGCATGAACAAGGAGGACATAATTCCCTTTTTTTTTGTCTTTTGTAAATATATCTTAATGGTGGCATGGGCATATTTAACCATGCCTTGGCCCATAAGATTATAAGGAATACCTGTTACATGCTTAATATTTAATTTTTTACAAAAAAAAAATTGAAAGGGCTTGTTGATGTAAGCTGTTCCATTATCAGTCTTAATTTGGTGTGGCATGCCAAGAACAGCAAATGCAGCCAAACAGTGATCTAGCTTCTCTAGAATGCAAGGTAGCAAAAATAAATCTTGTACAGGTATTAATTGTTACATGAATCAGTTTTAATTTTTTTTTAAATTTTATAAAATGAGTCACATCCATTTGCTATAGCTGACCTGGGGTCAGCTCTTAGGAGTTAACCCCAAGATGAGGTACTGGACAGAAAACATCACAACTGTTATAATTTTTTTAACAAATTTTTGCTTGTTTTTTGGTAAGGCCATAAGTTAAACGTAAGGAGTGACTATTAAGATGACATAATTTATGAGCCAATTGAGATTTTTGTATAGGTGTTTTTTGAGCTAAGATTATTAAGGCTTTATCAATAGTCTGGTTACCTAAAGCAAGAGGTCCAGGATGACCAGAATGGGCTCTAACATGAATAATAGCAAAAGGATTATGATGAGCCTGAATAAGTCCTTGAATCTGAGCAAACATTTGACTAGCCCAAGTGGTAGAAAGAATCTGGCTTGCTGTTTTAGCTTAGGAATAGCTTGAGGAATATAAGCACTATCAGTAAACAAATAAAAAGGCTCAGAAAAATGTTGTAAACCTGCATGGATAGCCATCAATTTTGCAAGTTGAGCAGATAACCCTGGAACATGAAAAATAACTTTTTGTCAATTAACAGTATAGCCAGCTTTTTCTTTAGCATTACCATCAGAAAAAAAAAATAGAACAAGCACTTTAAAGGTATATTTTTAACTATGATAGGAAAAACAACACTATGCAAAGTAAAAAATTGAATAATCTTATTGGAAGGTTAATGATTATCTACTTGTAGCCAAAGAAGGTAACCATTTATCTGAATTGACATAAAGCCAATTAGTCTGAGCTTCACTATATGGTATAATAATCTTGGAAGGCTCAATTTCAAAGTAAGCCCTTGCCTGGGCGCATCCCAACACAATGACGTGGGCGATAGCCTCATAATAAGGCAAAATAACTTTATTGGGATGAGCTGACAAGTGAATCCACAATAGAGGATTAGATTGCCATAACAATCCAATAGAAGTTGACTGTGTTTGAAATACAAGTAATAGGGAAGGACTATCTGGATCCCAGTGTGTTACAAATTGATTTTTAAAGCCTTTATTATTAATAATAATAATGTATCTTGAGCTTCTGGAGTCAATCTGTCTTGGGAGGAGGTAGGAGCTAAATCCCCTTTAAGAACATTAAACAATGGCATAAGTTGTCCAGTGGTTAATTTTAGATGTGGCCTAAGCCAATTTACATCTCCCAATAATTTTTAAAAATTATTAAGAGTCTTTAAATTTTTTTTTTAATTTGTACTTTTTGATGTTTAATAGCCAGAGGAAATAAATTAAAACCTAAAAACCTAAATAACTATAAGGATCTCTAGTTTGTACCTTTTTTGGAGTAATTTTTAATCCTGCTTGGGACAAAGCCTTAAATAGATCTGTATAGCAAGCCATAACATCTTGAGCTATGGGAGATGCTAATAAAATATCATCCATATAATGAATGATATAAATAGAAGGCCATTTTTTTTGTATTGGACTAATGACATTAACTACAGATTGTTGACATAAAGTAGAACTATTTGCCATGCCCTGTAGCAGCATACTTCAATGATAACGTTTCATAGGTTTTTTAAAATAATAGAAGGGAGACTAAAAGCAAATCTATGGCAGTCCTCAGGATGCAAAGGAATGGAAAAAAAAAAAGCAGTCTTTTAAATCTAAAATAATCTTGTAAGTGTTTTGAGGAATCCCACTACGTGATGGGAGTACTGGTTGTAATGTTTTCATAATTATTATAGTCTCAATTTTTAAAATCTTGTAATAATCTAAATTTGTTAGACTTTTTTTAATTATAAATATGGGCGTGTTCTATGGTGAGTTAGAGGGAACTATATGCCCTATAATGGTTAACAATGATCTGAATATAACCCTCTATAATCCTGGGCTAATATGGAGCTGCAGTCCTTTTTTTTTTTTCTTTAAAAGAGCATAAGCAAACATTTTGCATTGAAGAATCTCTAGCTTTTTAAAATGAAGAGCAACATATTTTATAATTTTTTTCTGATATGATACATTGTAATAACTGTAGTTTTTTTTTTAATTGGCTCAAACAGCATGGCTTGATTTTTACTTTGCAAAATTAATAAATACCAAGGTCTTTTGACCTCCCCCAAAGGGTTGAGAAACTTTTAAGTTCTTTGTTAGACTGCCCAATGGTTATTATTTTAAAATACCTGATAAATTTTAAAATGTTTTGTAGAATTTAACTCTGATGGTCCAGGACCAAACTCAGAGATGCTGATTTAAACTGTTTCATGTCCAAAAATATTAGTGTCGTTAGTCCAAGTCTACAGATAAACATACATACACAGATAAACATACACACATATACATACATAAGGAACATAGAAATCTGACATTGCCACCTTGGAGTAACCAGAATACCCAAATACCAGGACTTGACCGGCCCCTACTGGACACAAGTCCCACAGATTCCAGAAGGAGTGGACCCCCTCATGGGTCCCCTCCCTGGAACTGGAGTGTCCTCCAGATTCCCTCGACCAAATTGGAAACTCTCCGAGCTTCCCCAGACCTCGAAAGCAAAACAAAACAAGAAACCAAAAAAAAAAAAAAAAAAAAAAAACACAGCCAGTTTTAGACTTGTTCCCATGTGAAGGGATCATCAATTTATGTTCTGTTTACTTGTCTTGATTTCTCTCTTCTTGTGTGTGGCCAAGATCTTTAGGTGGTCTTCTTCTGTCATATCTGATTCTTATTAGTTTTGATGGAACCCATAATTTCTCTTCTCCTGTATGAACATACACAAAACCTCTTCCCCACTGTAACACATTCCCTGCTTTCCATGTGAGGTTAGGATGTTTACATGCTGCTCTAATTCAAGAGTCCTTTCTACAGGTTTCTGTTATGTCTAAACTAATTTTTTAATTCCAATGGATATACATGCTGAAGCAACATCAGCCCCAATTTGCCAGAACATATCCAAAACATTCACCATCTCTAACAAATGTGTAATCTTAGGACCACGCTCTGCAAAATTTAAGACAAAAGCCCACTGTAATTCTAAATATTAATCTATGGCATGGTACATGTATTTCAGTTCTTCAAATTCTGGAAAATGGAGTATACCAGCCACTCTATGGACGTGTTCCAAGACAACACTAAACAGGATCTGCATTCCTACTTTAGCATATAGATCTTCATCTAGTAATTGAACCTTAACAATACACATACAATATTCAGTCTGACCAAGCTGGCCTATAGCTGAAGACATTCTCTCCAGCATTTCAATGGGCTGCCATTTTGCAATATCTTCAAGCCTCTCTGGACTTTTCTCATCTGGAACCATATCTTTTGGTGTTATTGTATGCACTAGTTTGGATAGCTTTGAAGGTTCTCTATTTTGATTCAAAGATTCCCCCAACCTCTTCTATGGCCTTAAATTTAGCATTTATTTTCTCAATCTCTTCTTTCTCCAAGTAAGTCTTATCCTGATCTCTCCCAAAGAGGCCATACAAAACTAAACACATCAGTGAAAAATTTATTTGTATGCTAAGAGAAACAAACTCAAATGATACCCAGAAGCATCGTGTCATTGTGTCTTCCTCCATTTTCAACATAGAATATTATCTTTTTTTTAATCTCAAAAATTTTTCCTAAGGACTTTACTTTCTTATGCTTAGATCCAGATTCCCTTTCAGACCTTACCAATTCAGATGCTTGAGGCTTTTCGGTCTGTCTTCAGCTTCTGTTCCAGGAAGAGATTTTTTTCTGCCTCCTTCACTGGATCCTGAGCCCTTCCTGACTCTGGGAAGTTAGACAGTCCAATGAAGAGATGCCATTAGAAGGTACTTCCACGGGGAATGTTAAATACTCCAAGTTTATGCCAATATTTCATGCAACAACCTCTAGAAATGTTTTGTAGGCCATTTCCTCAATCTATTTTTTATCACTAGACAGATGATATTTTCTTGGCTGATTCTGATAAAGATTCTTTAAAGAAAATGTTTAAGGAACCACAAAGAATTCTGCCATGATGGTGATCACAGACTGCTCCAGAAAAAAAAAAAAATAGAGAGCTGAAATCTTGGTCATAGCTATCTTGGTCATAAAATAAGTCAACAAAATTTCAACCACAAAAGGTACAGCTCTGTAGGGATCAATTGCAAGCTCTTAATGATTTTCAAAAATTAGTGGAAGATATTAACTAGCAGCCTACAAGTAGATTAAGTACTTATGAGTTGAATAATTTGTTTCAAACATTACATGAAGATTCAGATTTAAACAGCCCAATTGTCTAACACCTGAAGCAGAAAAAGAGTTAAATTTGCTAGAACAAAGAGATATATATCAAATGTGGATCAAATTGATCCTAAACTTGTTTGTATTTTGGTCATTTTGTCTTCAACTCATTCTCCTGTTGGGCTCATTATGCAAAGAGAAGATAATATTATGGCACTGATTTTTTAGAACATAAAAGAAGTAAAAAATCAAAGATGTTCATAGAAAATATTTCTATATTATTGTAAAAGTAGAATAAGACTATGTCAATTGTCAAGAACAGATCCAACTGAAATTGTAGTGCCTCTTACTGATGCTGAGATTATGTGGGTAACAAATGAATATTGACAAAGAGCTTGTAAGTGTTTGGGAGAAATTAATAACAAATATCCTAAAAGAAAATGTAAACAGTTTGTATATAATATATATATATATATATATATATATATATATATATAAATATTAAAAAACCAATTTGATTCTTCTGTGTATTGAAGAGATCACCAATTCCAGAGGCACCAACATTCTATACTGATGCAAACAGTGTGAATATGGCAGGTTATAAATCAGACAAAATAAGCAATGTGATAAAAAAAACCACATTCTTCAGTTCAGAAATCAGAATTGCATGCAATTTTATGGTATTATTAGATTTTTCTGATAACTCAGAATTAACTTTGTTATTTATGCAATTGCAACATGCTCTCAGAAGTAGAAACTATCTATTCTATATTACTCATATTTAGTCTCATGTTCGGTTTTACCGGATACATGAGGAAATGAAGAAATTGACCAATTACTAATAAGAAATATACTAGAAGACTCAAAATTTCATGGAAAACACCATGTTAACAGTTAGGGTTTAAAGAAAAATCTTTCTATCACTTGGCAACATGCCAAGGGGTGGGGTTAGTCCTATGTGTTCTTTGTATAACCAAACTGCATTACCTGCTGGAAATAATTCTAGGGCTACCAAGAAAAATGAAATCTTGCAAATGGATGTGTTTCATTTGCAGAACTTGGAAAACAAGGATATGTACACCATACCATAGATACATATTAAGGGTTTCAGTGGTAAACTGTTTTAAGTTTTGAAAAGGCTGATCTTGTAATTACATATTTGTTGGAAATAGGGCAATTCTGGGGACACCTGCACAAATTAAAATGGTAATGCTCCTGCATATGTGCCCATTAAGATGAAGTGTTCTGCACTGGTTTGTGGTATGGAGCAGTTTAGAGAGACCAGAGATCTTGAGGCGTCTTGGAGCAGACAGACAGAGAGAAACACAGACTCGGCCATGTGGAGGAGACTGCTGGCTGCATTAGTGTTTGAAGGAGGTTGGTATAAAGCCCTAAAAGGACCCATTGATGCTAAATAGCCAGAAGAAGTAAAGGGGTCTGGGTCTCCTCTACCCACTAACCTTTTCTCTCTCTTACTTAAGTTTGGAAGTTGGTGGAAGGTAGGTAGAGGCCTAAACTTCAAATAAAGGAGGGTTTTAGAAAAGACCAGTAGAACTGGCTTTCTGCTACAGCTACCTGCTGATTTGACATTAGGCAAAAGTGTATTACAGGCTTTCTGATAGGTGCACAATGAGTGATTTCTATATGCCTTGCTTAGTGATAATTTAGAACAAAAAGTAAAGGTCAGTTACTTAGTACTTCAAAGAATAACCTTTTACTACCAGCCCTTTGGAAAGCACCTGATTTGTCAAATGAAAATGCACATTTCAAAGAAGCTGTTTGATGTCCTCCAGGACCTGAGTTTCCACTGTAAAAGGACTCCCATTGCTAGAGTTCTGCAGAAATGCACACAGGAAGGAGAAATCCTTTTTTTCCCTGTGGGAGAGTCTACAGTGATTGGAAAAGCTACACATGAAGAGAGCAGCAACCTGAAAGTTAGACATTAATGCCGGACATTCAGGTACTTTCTTGGATTCAGGAGGCCAACAGGGACTTCTCCTTTCTTATTAGGAAAGAGGCGGTGTCTTCAAAGGTCAGCTATATTATCAACCTTTGTTTTATAATGTATTTAACTGGCATTACAGGTATATCACTACGCAATGTCTAGAAACATTTAAATTTCCCCTATAACCTGGTCATAGAAAACGAAAACACTCTGTGATTGTACTAGAAAAATTGTTTTGTGTAAAGTGAGTGTTCAGAAAATGTTACTCATATCAAATGAATTATATATTCATGTTTGGAACTTGTGTGTTCATAATTGAAAGGAAATCGTGGGAACCACTGGACCTCTCAGTCCAGTCAGGCAGATAGTGCTGAACTCTCCCCGTGCATGGGCCCAGCTCCAGACAAGCCACTGATGTGCAGGCTAATCAGTAGGCTCAGAACCTAGCCTTTCTTATTCCACCTTCCATGCTAGGATTCTGAAGTTCTTTACATATTCTTGCTGTTAATCAAGAAGTTGATGCCTTGATGGCTATGAAGTGTGTCTGTGTGTGTGTGTGTGTGTGTGTGTGTGTATGCGCGCGCGCGCTGATTTCACACATAGGTACTTAAATGGATTTCTGGCACAAGCAAGTTCATTACTCTTTTTTGACTCTGTTAAGAATGCTGGAGGGAAAATGTGCATATGTGAGTCTCCCCCCCCCCCCCGCCCCAGAAGGAAAAGAAGAGCTAATGTTTTAAAATTATTTTTTTTATTTAATTAAAATGTACTTACATCATTTCTACCCTTCTCCATCCTTTAGCCTCCCTCAACTCCTCCCGTTCCCAGCTTCCACCCCTCTTCCCCTATCCCCTTCCCCTACACCACTGAAAGGGGGAGTTCTCCTCCTTTGTCATCTGCCCATAACTTATCAAGTCTCATCAGGACTGCATGAATATTCTTGCTCTGAGGCCTGGTAAGATCACATCGCCAGGGGCAAGTGATCAAAGAACAGGCAACCCAGTTCATGACAGAGGTAGCCCCTGCTGCCCTTACTCAGGAACCTACATGAAGGCTGAGCTGCCTCCGGGCTACATCTGAGCAGAGGATCTAGGTCCTCTCCATGCATGGTCCTTGGTTGGTGCATCATTCTCTGAAGCACCCCTGGGCTCAGATTTTTCAGCTTTCTTGGTCTCCTTGTGGGGCTTCTGTCCATTCTGTGTCCTTTTATCCACCTCTCCTTCTTCCATAAGACTCCCTGCACTCTGCCCGAAGTTTGGCTGTGAATCTCAGCATGTGCTTAGATCCCTGAATGGGTGGAGCCTTTTAGAGGAACCTCTACCTCAATACTCTGCTTGGTGAACTCTCTCAGAGGCCCTTTGTGGTAGGCTCCCATCCTGTTCCCTTTCTTTCACTGTGTCTAGTGTCTATCCTGTTTGCCACTCTGAATGGGATTTAAATATCTTAGCTAGGGGCCTCCTTGTTTAGCTTCTTTAGATCTGCAGATTTTGTATGCCTATCCTATATTATATGGCAAATATCAGCTTATGAATGTATACCATGCATGACTTTCCATTTCTGGGTTACCTCACTCAGGATAATCTTTTTTATTTCCATCCATTTGCCTGCAAATTTCATGATTTCCTTTCTTTTAATAGCTGAGCAGTAGTCCATTGTGTAAATGTGCCACTATTTCCACATCCATTTCTAGGTTGAGAGATATCTATTTTGTTTCCAGATTCTGCCTAATACAAATAAAGCTTTTATGAACATAGTTGAGCAAATGTCCTTGTTTAATGGTGGAACATCTTTTGGGTATATGCCAGGAGTGATATAGTTGGGTCTTGAGGTAGTGTAATTCCCAATTATCTGAGAAAGCACCAGATTGATTTCCAAAGTGATTGTACAAGTTTGTACTCCCACCAGCAATGGAAGAGGGTTTCCTATTTCTTCATATCCTCTCCAGCATGTGTCGTCACTTGAGTTTTTTATCTTAGCCATTCTGATTAGTGTAAGATGGAATCTCAGAGTTGTTTTGATTTGCATTTCTCTGATGAATAAGGATGTTGAGCATTTCTTTAAGTATTTCTCTGTCATTTGATATTCCCATGTTGAGAATTCTCTGCTTAGCTCTGTTCCCCATTTTTAATTGGATTATTTGGTTTTTTGGTATCTAATTTCTTGAGTTCCTTATATATTCTGGATATTAGTCCTCTAACTGATGTGGGGTTGGTGAAGAACTTTTCCTAGTCTGTAGGCTGTCATTTTGTCTGATGACAGTGTCCTTTGCTTTACAAAAGCTTTTCAGTTTCATAAGGTCCCATTTATTAATTGTTGATTGTAGAACCTGAGCTGTTGGTGTTCTGTCCAGGAAGTTGTCTCCTGTGCCAATGAGTTCTAGGCTCTTACCAATTTTTTTTCCAACAGATTTAGTGTGTCTGGTTTTATGTTGAGGTCTTTGATAGACTTGGACTTTAATTTTATGCAGGTTGATAGATATGGGTCTATTTACATTTTTCTACATGTAGACATCCAGTGAGACCAGATTTGTTGAAGATGCTGTCTTTTTTCCAGTGAATAGTTTTGGCATCTTTGTCAAACATAAGGTGTTAGTAGGTGTGTGCTTTTATTCCTGGGTGTTTGATTCGATTCCATTGATCCACCAGTCTGTTTCTATGCCAGTACCATGCAGTTTTTATTACTGTTGCTCTATAGTACAGCTTGAGATCAGAGATGGAGATATTTCTAGAAGATCTTTTTATTGTACAGGATTGTTTTAGCTGTTCTGGGTTTTTTGTTTTTCCATATGAAGTTGAGAATTGTTCTTTCAAGGTCTGAAAAGAATTGTGTGTTAGTAATTTTATAATAATTGCATTTTATCTGTAAATTATTTTTGGTAGGTTGGCCATTTATACTATATTAATCCTACCAATACATGAGCATGGGATATCTTTCTATCTTCTGATATCTTTCCAATTTCTTTCTTCAGAGATTTGAATTTTTTTATATACAAGTCTTTCGCTTGCTTGGGTAGTGTTACCCAAGATACTTTATGGTTTTGTGACCATTATGAAAGATGTTGTTTCCTTAATTTCTTTCTGAGCCAATTTGTCTTTTGTATACAGGAAGACTACTGATTTTTTTTTTTTTTGCATTAACTTTGTATCTGCCTCTTTGCTGAAGGTGTTTATCAGCTGTAAGAGTTCCCTGGTAAAATTTTTGATGTCACAAAATTTTGAGGTATGTTGAAGAGATGCAGAGAGAGTAGGCAGACTTGCCTTGTTTCTGATTTTATTGGAATTTATTTATTTATTTATTTTCATTTAGTTGGATGTTGGCTATAGGCTTGCTGCATGTTGCCTTTACTATGTTTAGGTATGTGCCTTTTATCTCTGGTCTTTCCAAGACTTTAAATATGAAAGGGTGTTGGGTTTTATTAAATCATTTTTCAGCATCTAAGGAGATTATCATGCATGTGCACACACACACACACACAAAGGAATAAATGTCTAAATAAATGCTTCCATTCTTTAAATTCTTCCTGTGAAGTGGGCCTCTCATCCATTCAAAAACTTATTAGTTGACTCTGTAGAATTTGAACCAATATTGCACGATATATGACATAATTTTAGGGGAGATATGAATAAGACTTTAGTAAACCCAGATAGTTTATGAAAAAGCAAAACATCAATATGACCTGTGGTCGTTTGAATGAATAGGATCATATATTTGAATGTTTAGTTATCAGAGAGTAGAATATTTTGGTAGTATTAGAAGGATTAACAGTACTGCTTCTCCCTTGGGGGATTGGGGAGTGAATGAGGGAGTGGGATACAGCTGGGATACAGAGTTAACAAAATGTAACCAATAAGAAAAATAAAATTAAAAAAATACCAGTAAAAAAAAAATAAAATAAACCTGCATGTTTTTAAGAGAGAGAGAGAGAAAAAAAAAAAGAAGGATTAGAAGGTGTGGCCTTGTTGGAGAAATTGTGTTAATGTTATTGGATTTGAGATTTCAAAGACCCACACAAGGCCCTTTCTCTGCCCTTCACCTCTGCTCATTGTTTACAGATCACTAGACAGACTCTGTTAATAATCCTGCACCTGCCTGCCTCCTATGGTCCATGTCATGGTGATAACAAACTTGAATCTCTGAAACTATACAGAAGCCGCCAATTATATTTTTCTTTTATAAGGGTTGCCTTGGTCTTGGTATCTCTTCACAACAATGGAAAGTGACCAAGAAAGAAATTGGTACCTGGAAGTATGTTATTGCTGTGACATGACAGGCCTGAACATGCTGCTTTTTCCTAGAACATGGGATTAGCTGTGGCTATGTCTATGGGAAATTGTCTTGCTTAATAAGTAATGTGGGAGGGCCCAGCTACTATTCTGGATAACCAAACTCTAGTTCTTACATGTGAAAGGTAGTTTATGCACTGATTCATCCCCCCAACTTGAATTTTATCCTTCTTGTACCTTGACTTTGTGTAGGTATAATTATATTTCATCTTTCCATGCAGGAGTGACAACAGCTACAGTTTCTGGTCTAGCAATCCCAGGAGGACAGCATTGTACAGTGTACTTTGTTGTGGGGCTATGATGCTTGGCAAACCAAATGTATTAATAACATTTCCATTCTTGATACACTGATTTCATAGTGTATGCAATCTGAAGATAGCTATATTCATTATTCATAATGAATACATATATAATTGCATATAATACATAATGAATATATATATAGAAATTTTATGGGCTTATTATATGATAATTCATGTAAATCTATATGTTTTATAAGATAGGGGTACTTTTGAGACAGAATTTTAGCAACGTTTTCTCATGGCCGAGACCTTGCTTTAATCTTCGTCCAGTATTTTTTAGTCATGTTGTGCACATCAATTGACATCTGAGTCATCAGTTTCTTTGTAGTTAGAATGAAAGTGGTTTAGATGAGATAAACTGTCTACTGAAGGTCACCCTCGGGAATCAGCTTGAAGTGATGAAGGTTTTGCTCTGCCAGCTCCTGTGCTCATTACTACAGCAGTGGAGATAGAGTCAGTATCCTAGCCTTTAAATAACAGGAAACATGCTGGTGGCAGAGACAACACAGGGCATAGAACACTCACCACAAAGGCATGAGCACATAACTATGGATGCCCAGAAACCACGAAAAGCTGATGCATATGTCTGCAATCCCAGTGTTCCTGGGAAGCATATAGAAGGTCAGTTAGCCTAATATTCACAGCAGAAAACAAGAGAGGCCTCTGCCTCAAAACAAGGTGGCCAGTAAGGTTGACATCTGAGGATGTACCTGGACCTACACTCACGTACCATGGACTACATGTACCTCCACACCCAAATATCATACATTTACACACACATCCAATGCTTTAAAATAATATCAGTCCATTGGGTAAATGTGCCACAGTTTCTTTATTCATTCTTCAGCTGAGGTACATCTGGCTATTACAAATAAAGCTGGTATGAACATGGTTCAGCAAGTATCCTTATTGTATGGTAGAGCATCTTTTGGTCCTTTAGTTAAATACCCAGAAGAGGTATATCTGCTTCTTGAGGTAAAGCTACTCCTACTTTTCTGACAAAGCACCAGACTGATTTGCAAAGTGGTTGTACAACTTACACTCCTATCCTATCACCAGTGGAGTAGTGTTCCCCTTTCTCCACATCCTTGCCACCATGTACTGTCCCTTAAGATTTTGATCTTTCTTAGCTATTCTGCCTGGTGTGAGATGGAATCTCACAGTCATTTCAATTTACATTTTCCAGATGACTGAGAAGTTGAGCATTTCTTTAAGTGCTTCTCATTGAGCAATGTGTAGGGACTCGTGTGGAGAAGTGGGAGGAAGGAGAAACGGACGTGGAGGTGACTGGAGCTTCACAAGAAGACCAACAGAGCCAAATAACTAGGGTCCAGAAGGGCTTGCTGAGACTGAAGCATCAACCAAGACCATGTACAAATTGGACCTAGGCCAAGGGTACAGCAGATAGGCAGCTTAGTCTTCATATGGTTCCTCTAGTAAGGAAAGTGGGGACTGCATTGGACACAGACTCACTTGCCAGCTTTTAGATTACTTTCCCCTGGCCGGACTACCTTGCCAGGCCACAGGTGAAGAGGATAGTCTCAGTCCTAATGCAACTTGATGAGCTCAGGTGGATGGGAGGGAGAGCTCCCTTTTTCTGAGGGGAAGGGGAGAGGGAGAAGGGACCCAGGCTGGGTCTGAGAGGGGAGGAGGGATGGGGCTATAACAAGGATGTAAAGTGAATAAAATGTTTAATACTATAAAAATAATAATAACATATGATGTGGAACACTTGAATGAACTGAAAGGAAACATATACTAGAATGGTAAGGAGCTCATGACATAAAGTGTTCAACAAAAATCATCTTCATACAGCTAATATATAGTCAGAACATCTATGCAAGGGTCCTGAGTTTATGGCTGATAATCACATTTCTTTTTTTAATTTGAATTTTTTATTATTAATTACACTTTATTAATTTTGTATCCCCTCATAAGCCCCTCCCTCCTCCCCTCCCAACCCCACCCTTCCTCCCCTTTCTGCATGCATGCCCCTCCCCAAGTCCACTGATAGGGGAGGTTCTCCTCTCCTTCCTTCTGATCTTAGTCTATCAGTTCTTATCAGAAGTGGCTGCATTGTCCTCTTCTGTGGCCTGGTAAGGCTGCTCCCCCCTCAGGGGGAGGTGATCAAAGAGCAGGCCAATCAGATTATGTCAGAGGCAGTCCCTCTTCCCATTACTATGTAACCCACTTGGACACTGACCTGCCATGGGCTACATCTGTGCAGGGGTTCTAGGTTATCTCCATGAATAGTCCTTGACAGGGAACTTCCCAGAGACTCATACTCCAACCAAGGATAATCACATTTCTATCCATGATCAGAAGTGAACCATGAGAAATGAACATGCCACACAGGCTCTTACTGCATTTTCAATCCCACAATACCAACATGATGACTTTTATATTTTTTTCCTTTTACACAGATTTCTACATGTTTTATGTTATGTTACAGATCAAACCATATGTTCTAACTATTGAAATGTAGTACATTTTGATATTCAATATTTTAATAAATTATTGTGTGCTAATATATTTATGTAATAATATTTTTGCTTGTCTACCCTCATGGTATCTCTCTTCTTAAAATTGATTCTTACAAAAAGTTTGTACATACAGTTTGTGTCACTTTATGCATGGTTTCCTGGACACAAATCCCTAGCAGTGTGTGTGTGTGACTCTATTAAGAATATTTGTCCTCAGTTTTATTATTTATCAGACTCTTACATTGAAGACAATTGCTCCACATTCCCTGCAATTCAAACCTTTATTGTGATCTCCAGAGCTCTGACCAAAGGTACATCTCATGAATACAGTGATATTTAAAGAAACCTTATACAGGTTCTGGAGAGCACTATCTGTTCTCACAGAGGTTCTGGATTCACCTTCCAGCACACACATGGAGGGTCATAATCATTTGTAACTCCAGTTCCTGGGATACTACAGTTTATAAAAATATTTTCATGTTTAAAAGCTTTGTATTGAAATAGGAGGAGATAAAGCACATATGGTAATATTAGGACATTTGCTTTGCTCCTTGTTGCTGAGTCAGAAAGGATTCACTGTTTTACTTTTCTTATACTTGTTAGAGTTTACCAATATTTAAAAGCATAAATATCCCAACATAAATAAATGAGTGTGCATTTAAGACATATTTTCATAAGTGTAAACCTGTTGAAAACTTGTTGATTACAAACACAGGAATCTTAGGGTTTTTTGTTCAGATTTAGAATCCTGATGTATTTCATAAAATGGATGCTACAGCACTGGGTCTGTAGTGATACTCTACCCGGGATTCGGTAGGAGGACTAAGCAAATCTCTCAGAGTTACCTATGCACAGTCAACATTCTTGCCTGACTGTCATCAATGTTTACATTCTGTTTGTGATTATGTCAGCTCAGAGGATGCATTTCTGCATGTATCCATGTGTCCCCTTTCTTTCTGATCACAGGAGGCTCCATTTCCTGTACCCTAATAAGGTATAGTTAAAGAAAGGCAAATGGTTTTTTTAAATCCCATTGTAAAATATCCCACTCTTCCTCACAGCTATGAGTGTGCCTTGTATTCTGAATTATAAATGAAGCTCCTGTCACTTCCTAGAGAAGAAAAGAATGGCAGTTGGCCTTTGTGCAGAAAAGGCCAGCTCGTACATACACTGCAAAATGAGAGGCAATCAGGGATGGCTGTACAAATCTCTGGCTCTCAAGCTGTGACTCACAAGCTTTTTGAGGGTCAAATGGCCCTTTCATAGGGGTCACCAGAGACCATTGGAAACACAATTACAATTCATAACAATGGCAAAGTTACAGTTAGGGAGTAGCAATAAAAATAATATTATGATTTAGAGTCACCACAACATGAGGAACTGTATTAAAGGCTTGTAGCATCAGGAAAATTTGAGAACAACTTTTCTGGATTGTTGGCTTAAAATCAACAGTTGTTCTGAGGAGATAGGTCCCTTGGGAAAGTGCTATATTTTCAAGAATGAAGATCTGAGATTAGACCCCAGAACCTGTGTGAAAAAGGCTGGTGAGGCAGTGCCTGCTTGCAATCCCTGATTGAGCGAAGGGGGAGACAAGCATCAAGAAGCTCGATGCTTGCTCCAACTAACCTAACCTAATAGGCAAGTGGCCTCATCTCAAAAAATAAAGTAGATCCTGCCTAAGGAAAAAAAAAATATGTCCATATACCTCTCCATGCATGTGCAGCTGAACATATACACATGAACACACAAAGAAACACATAAAATCATCAATAAACTAGTTAGTGAGCCTGGTCTCACGGAGCCAAGGGAGTCTGAACCTCAAAATTTGCTGAGGATGACATTGACATCTTGAATTCCAATTCCTGCCTCTATTTGCAGACTTCTGTGGTTACATAAGCAATGCTGGTTTTATGTTTGTACTGGGGATAGGACCCAGGGTTGCATGTGTGCTAAACAACCATTATCCCAATTGAGCTACATGCCCATCCACATATTGTTTTATTAAAAGTGCATTTAAACTGCCTCGTGTGAGGAAGAAAAAAAAAACTTTCATTCAAGACTTGTGTCCTTCAGTAGGTATGTTTGAAGATGCCATTGCTTCTAACTGACCCGTGAGAGATGAGTGTTAAGTTTGATTCTGTGAAGAATAAAGCCTAGACACCTGTTTTTTAATTACTAAGCTAGTCATGCCCCTGGTTCACTGCAATGATAGCTCTGCAACTCTGTACTCCACTGAGCAATTTTGTTACCAACCAGATGGATCACAAATTTTTTCATACTCATTGCCATAGAGGAAAATACATTTCCTTCCAATCTGCCATGACTTACAGTTGGGTCTAGGAGTTAAATTCACATGGAATGGATTACCAGTTACAAAACCTGTGTTTAAGGTAATATGAAAGGTATAAAACAAAAGGAAGACTAAGGAAATTGAAAGAACAAAGTGCCTTTCCATTCGGTTGAGCAAAGAAGCACATATGGAAAAGTGTCTTAGCTATATGCAGCAACTGGGAAGGTCCACTTGTACAGGGCCTTGAAGGAAGATCAGCTTGTAAAGTGCTTGACGTGCAAGCATGAGGACCCATTCCAAGGTACATATCTGGGTATATTAATGCTATACTATATAAGTAGCCTCCTTTCCAGTCAGCAAATAATAGATTTGGGTGAAAACACTGTATTTTCCAAGTCCTTTATTTGATTTCATTGTATCAAAGAGGACCTTGGAATATTCTCACCAGGACCCCAAAGTCAGTAATCTTTAGTTTCTCTCATTCTAAAATGGAAAATATCTTGCCATTGTCCAACTGTTTGTGCTTCTCTAAAATTTCTATGTTCCAATCACACCCACCCACCCTAGAAGATAGGGCAGAGAGGTTGGGTCTTTGAGAGGGATGGAGGTCATTGGAGACTAAGTATCATAAACAGAATGAATGCCTTTACAAAGATACCACTAATAGTTGCTGTACCCCTTTTCCAGTGAAAGAATGCAGTGAAAAGTGGTGGACCTTAACTGTGATGCAGTTCCTTAGTAGATAAATAAATAAATAATAAACTGTACTGATTTTCCAAGTCCTAGGACCTGGCAGTGGGTATCTCCTGTTTATAAGCCACCCAGGTTCCCTGGTCTGGTGCTAGGACATCCAGCAGAAGCTCAGCTAGTGAATGGTTGATCTCTGTATTCATTACTTTTCTCATTGTTTGGATCAAATGATTACCAAAATAATGATGGGGTGCAGTGCATATGTTTAGCTTGGTATTTGATGGCACACAGTCATGCAGAGAAAGCATGATGGAAGGACCAGGAAGTAGCTGATCACAGTGTGTCCACGGTCCATAGAAAGCAGACAGATGATTATGGGTACTCAGCTTTCTTCATTATGTAGTCTTAAATCTCTGCCTATAGAATGATACCATCAACATTCACATTGGGTATTTCAACTTCATTTAGCTCAGTCCAGAGACATCTCTACAGACATTCCCAGAGACTAGTTGCCTAGGTGGCTTCAGAACCAGCCAGGGACACAATTGAGACTAAGAATCATGGACCCCCAAAGAAGCAGTGCTGGAGTGTTTATTCACTGCCATTTTCTCCCTCCTTGCTTGTTGGCCATCATGAACTGAGTAGAGTCCCCAGTCATAAGGCTACCATCTTGATTTTATGTCTCATTAGAGATTCAGAGTAATGAGGGACCCGGTCAACTAGTGGTAACAAATGATAACTAAATGGTAACTAACAGACTGTACAGTCTAAAATCATTAAAAAAAATCAATCATTTCCTCCTTTGGGTTAAAGCATAAGTGACTCAGACTGGTTTATTGAGTTTCAATGGCCCTGTACAAGCCTAAAATGATATTTTAAATGGATAGAATCTGTAGAACGTTAGCAGGGTACAAAGCAAAGCAAGGCATTGAATACTAGGGTTAGCAATGAGAACAGGCACTTTGATTTGTTTCTCAACCTTGCCTGCTGGAGTGAGGAGCAAGGCTTATAGTCTCAGAAGGAAAGAGGAAATTACAACCTAGAGGGTGGAGAAAAGCCACAGCTTCCGGAAGCTCTTGAAAGCCTAGGGTAAGACAATCGGACCTGTCAACTTACCCTCAAGTTGCCCCAGAAGCTCCAGGGATGCAAGTGTCACAGCTGCTCACACTGATGTGGAGTCTTCCAGTGAAGCAGCTGCCAATGAGTCATCCATACTCCTGTATGCAACCTATAGCTCTGTAAGTTACCCCAGCGTACATACTGATTCACGAGGCTGGACTTGGGTGGAATTGTTTCTTTGATTTGCCAACAGTTACCTATCTTGGCTGTCTTTTCATGTTTTCACAGACAGTAAGTCACTTTGAAAGAAACTCTATTTCTACTAATGATTATCTTTGACCCAATGAATTTTTAATAAACCAGCCATTTCAATCATTATATTTCTAGTTCTAATACTGCCTTTCATTTGTTGTATGTTCTAAGAATTTGAGGAATGAAAGACTGATATTGAGACAGTGTGTTTCAGGCCCTGACATCTTTTTTTTTTTTTTTTTTTTTTTTTTAGTGTTAAAGAAGTTTTATTTTATTTTTTCCTTTTTTACTATTATCATTTATTACAATTTATTCAATTTCTGTCATGCCTGTGGCCCTCTCCCTCGTCTCCTCCCAATCTCTCCCCCCTTCCATCTTCTCCTCCTGACTTCCATCTTATCCAAACACCAGAATGTGAAAAGGCAGAGGCTCCTTTACTAAGCAAGTAGTCACAAGTATCCTTTGACAAGTTGCCACATATTTTGGTTCAATGTAGGTGTCTTAATTTATACCTATTGTGCCAAAAATAATATGACCATGCTCTGACTCTACAGCTTCTAGCTTCCAAGGGATTCTTACATTTGTTCAACCATCTCAGAGTGTTCATTAATTTTGGTGTGAGGTAAATGTCAGATTAAAACAAAAGGTGACTTAAATGCCACAGCCCCTTGAGAGTGTTAAAATAAAGAGTGCTCATGAATTACTGAGCTTACAGGACATTCATTCCACAAGCAGAAAAGAGGCAGCAGCCCACTTATTCCATTCACGGGCTGGCACTCAGGTCCTTCTTCAGGCCAGCAGGTCACAACCCATAAAGAAGAGACACTGGGGTGTGAATTACAAAATGAGTTGGCATTATTATTTTAAATGTTAAACACGCATTTGAAAAGCACATGGCCCACTTTCCCCAAAAAATATAATCCTAGCACAGTGTGCATATTGTAGAACACAGAAATAGGACAAAACAATTTGGGGCTTTTTTGCCTTCTTTTTTTTGCTAAATTTGTCCTGCTCAGAAAATGTTATTTAAATCCTGAAGCAGTTCCTTGACGTTGCTCCTTCCCTGAAATACAAGTACAACAATAAAAACAAAATGACAAAAATTTAATAGTGAAATAAAATTGGGCCAAATATTTAAGATGAAAATTAAATCTTATAATAGTTAAATCTCATAATAGAACCCAAGAGGAACTAATTGTGTTTATATAAACATTGAGTACATTTCTCTTATTTTTTAAAACTGTAGCTGGAAATATGGGTCAACATCCATGGTGGTTTGAATAAAAATGTCCCTATAGGCTTATATATTTGAATTCTTAGTCACCAGGAAGTGGAATTGTTTGATAAGGTTAGAAGGGTTAGGAGGCTTTTTGGAAGAAGTGGTGGGAATTGAGGGTTCAAAAGCCCATACAATGCCCAGTTTACCCATCTCTGCCCAAGAATTAGGATGTAGCTCTTACCTACTGACCAAACCCCATGCTCCTTTGTATGATGATAATGTAAAAAGCCATAAAACCATTAGCAAGCTCCTGATTCTCAACTAAATGCTTTCTTTTATAAGAGTGGTCTTGGTCATAGTTTCTCTTTCTTTTTTTTTTCTGATTTCTTTAAAAAATTTTTAATCTATTTTTTTATTAATTACTGTTTATTCACTTTGTTTCCTAGCTGTATTCCCCCCATGCCCCCTCCCAATCCCACTCTCCCTCCCTCATTTCCTCCCATGCCCCTCCCCCAGAATATTATTAAGTTGTCTAGAGAAGATTCTTATGACATTTTGGCAAAAAGTGTAGCTACTTTCTGCCCTTGTTATAAAAACTTGGCTGAGGCTAAATGAACTGTTGGACTAATGGTCTTAGGAGAGGACATATCTAGAGAGCTTAGTATTGAATGCGTCATGTGGTTTTTCGTGGAAACTCAAGAAAATCTACACATGAAAAGAAGCAAGTTAAACAAACAGAAATAAAAAGAAATGTACAGTTTGAGGAGAAAAGAAGGACCAGAGAAATGTAATATAAGTCTTGTGCGCAAGGAGACAATTTTTTTGAAGTGCCTGATTTTAAGTGGAGTGAGGTAAGCAGAAACCTCAAGAAAAGAACCCACCCAAGCTAAGCTTCCACACTGTGAAAGTGAATTATAGGAAAGCTTAAGGAGCGAAAGAAACAATCAACAACAGAAAGCTGATGCCAATGTTCTTCAAAGAGATGGCCAAGTTTCAGCGCTATCAAGCAGCAAAACCAGCAGTTTTGGTTACATGGTCTAGCTTTCCAGTCAAGAACACAAAAAGTAATTTATGGAATTTTCCTCCTTGCCTAAAGAAAACTACAGAGATCAGGAGAGTGCCAGCAGTGACACTACAGGGAGGGCCAGAGAGGCTATTGCATGGAACTCTGGTGGTGGAGCCTGGGTTATGTTGGAAACCTTGAGACTGCAGCCTCATGGAATACGAGCAGAGAGCTGCTTACCAGGCATGGAATTAGCCCAAAGGAGCAAAAGTGTTACGTCAGCAAACCTGGAAGGAGTTGTGTTACTGAAGAGCACTTTGAGATCAGACATGGAGATTCTTGGAGTTCTCCTTGCTGGGTTTTCATTCTAATTTTGGCTCCAAAAATTTTTGCTATGCTTTCTCTCTTCCCTTTTGAAATGGTGATGTCCATACTGTGCCATTGTATGTTGGAAATATGTGATCTGCTTTTTGACTTTTATTTTATAGAGGGATTGTAGTTAAGAGATTGACGTAAGTCTCAGAAGACAATCTGAAATTTCAGCTTTTAAATAGTGTTGAGATCGTGATAGACTATGGGTACATTTTATTTTTTTCAGTATTGTGAAGTTTTTTGTTTTTGTTTTTATTTTATTTTTTATTAATTACACTTTATTGAATTTGTATCCCCCCATAAGTCCCTCCCTCCTCCCCTCCCGATCCCACCCTTCCTTCCCCTTCTTCACGCATGCCTCTCCCCAAGTCCACTGACAGAGGAGGTCCCCCTCTCCCTCCCTCTTTTCCCAGTCTACCAGATCACATCAGGAGTGGCTGCATTGCCATCCTCTGTGGCCTGGCAAGGCTGCTCCCCATCAGGGGGAGGTGATCAAAGAGCAGGCTAATCAGATCATGTCAGAGGCAGTCCCTCTTCTCATTACTATGCAACTCCTCTGAGCACTGAACTTCCATGTGCTACTTCTGTGCAGGGATTCTAGGTTATCTCCATGAATAGTCCTTGGTTGGAGTATGAGTCTCTGGGAAGTACCCTGTGTTCAAATTTTCTGGTTCTGTTTTTCCCCTTGTGGGGTTCCTGTCCTCTCCAGCCCTTACTATTTCCCACTTCTTACATAAGATTCCATGCACTCTGCCCAACAGTTGGCCATAAGTCTCAGCATCTGCTTTGATAGTCTGCAGGGTAGAGGCTTTCAGAGGCCCTCTGCGGCAGGTTCCTAGGTTGTTTCCTGCTTTCTTCTTCTTCCTATGTCAATCCTCTTTGCTGTTCAGGATGGGGATTGAACATTTTAGTCAGGGTCCTCTCTCTTGATTAGTTTCTTTAGATGTACAGACCTTATTAGGTTTATCCTATGTTATATGTCTATATGAGTGAGTATATACCCTGTGTGTCTTTCTGCCTCTAGGACAGCTTACTCAGGATGATCCTTTCCAGGTCCCACCATTTACTTGCAAATTTCATGATTTCCTTATTTTTCATTGCAAAGTAATACTCCATTGTGTAGATGTACCACAATTTCTGCATCTATTCTTCAGTTGAAGAGCATCTGGGCTGTTTCCAACTTCTGGCTATTACAAATAAAGCTGCTACAAACATGGTTGAGCAAATGTCCTTATTGTGTACTTGAGCCCCTTTTGGATATATGCCTAGGATTGGTATGACTGGATCTTGAGAAAGCACTATTCCTAGTTGTCTGAGAAAGCGCCAGATTGATTTTCACAGTGGTTGTATAAGTTTACATTCCCACCAGCAGTGGAGGAGGGTTCCCCTTTCTCCACAACCTGTTCAGCATGTTTTGTCACTTGAGTTTTTCATCTTGGCAATTCTGATGTGTGTAAGGTCAAATCTCAGGGTTGTTTTGATTTGCATTTCCCTAATGGCTAATGACATTGAGCATTTCTTTAAGTCTTTCTCTGCCATTCGATATTCCTCTACAGAGAGTTCTCTGTTTAGCTCTGTTCCCATCATTTTTTAATTGGATTACTTGGTTTGCTGCTTTTCAGCTTCTTTAGTTCTTTATATATACTGGATATTAGTCCTCTGTCAGATAAAGGGTTGGTGAAGATTCTTTCCCAATCTGTAGGCAGTCATTTTGTTTTGATGAAGACATCCAGGGAACTCCTACAATTAATAAACACCTTCAGCAAAGTGGCTGAATTTTGTATCCACAAAATTAACTCCAAAAAATCAGTAGCCCTCCTGTATACAAAAGACAAAAGGGCTGAGAAAGAAATTAGGGAAACAACACCCTTCACAACAGCCACAAATGACCTTGGAGTAACCCTAACCAAGCAAGTCAAAGACTTGTATGAAAAAAATTTCAAGTCTCTGAAGAAAGAATTAGAAGAAAATATCAGAAGATGGAAAGATCTCCCATGCTCATGGCTTGGCAGAATTAACATCTTAAAAATGGCCATCTTACCAAAAGCAACCTACAGATTCAATGCAATTCCCATCAAATTACTAACACAATTCTTTACAGACCTGGAAAGGAAAATTCTCAACTTCATATGGAATAACAAGAAACTCAGAATTGCTAAAACAATCCTCTACAATAAAAGATCTTCTGGAGGTATCTCCATCCCTGATCTTAAGTTGTACTATAGAGCAACAGTTTTAAAAACTGCATGGTACTGGCATAGAAACAGAATGGTGGATCAATGGAACTGAACAGAAGACCCAGAAATAAACCCACACACTTATGGACAACTGGTCTTTGACAAAGATGCCAAAAACATACAATGGAAAAAAGATAGCATCTTCAACAAATGGTGTTGGTTTAACTGGATGTCTCCATGTAGAAAAATGCAAATAGATCTATACTTATCCCCCTGCACAAAACTGAAGTCCAAGTGGATCAAAGACCTCAACATAAAACCAGACACATTAAATTGGTTAAAAGAAAAAGTGGGGAATACCCTAGAACTTATTGGTACAGGAGACAACTTCCTGAACAGAACACCAACAGCACAGGCTCTAAGAGCAACAATTAATAAATGGGACCTCATGAAACTGAAAAGCTTCTGTAAAGCAAAGGACACCATAACTATGGGTACATTTAAAGTTGGACTGAATCCAAATTTTGTAATGACATAGGTACAAGCCTATGGGAAGCAGATAATAGAATGTTGTGGTTTGATTGGAAAAAACCTTCCATAGGCTCATATATTTGAATGCTTTCTCACCAGGCAATGGAACTCTGTAATAGGATTAGAATGATTAAGAGTCATGGCCTTGTTGGGGTGGGTATGACCTTGTTGAAGGAATTTGTGTAATTTTAGGTAGGTTTTAAGGTTTCAAAAACGGATGCCACTACCCACCCACATCCCATAATAGTCGCTTATCAGAAGCTAGCTCTTGCCTACTGCTTGCAAGTCATATTCTCTGCTATGATGATAATGGAGAAAGCCTCTGAAACTGTAAGCTGTCTTTCAATTAAATTATCTATGCTATGAGTTGCCTTGGTCATATTCCCTCACAGCAATAAAACAATCACTAAGAAATGTCTTTTTAAAATTTTTTGTTAGTTACAGTTTATTAACTTTGTATCCCATCTCTATCCTACTCCCTCATTCCCTCCCAATCCCACTCTCCCTCCCTTATCTCCTCCTTGCCCCTTTCCAAATCCACTGATAGGAGAGGACCTCCTCCCCTTTCATCTGACCCTGGTTTATCAGTTATCTTCAGGACTAGCTGCAAAGTCCTCTTCTGTGGCCTAACAGGGCTGCTTCTCCCTGGGTGGGGGGGGGGTGTCAAAGTGCCAGTAATTGAGTTCATGTCAGAAATAGTTCCATTTCCCCATACTGGGGTTCCCTCTTGGATACTGAGCTACCATGGACTATACCTGAGCAGGGGTTCTAGGTTATATACATACATGGTCCTTGGTTGGGGAAACAGTCTCATAAAAGACCCCTGTGCCCAGATATATTTGGTCCTTGTGGAGCTCCTGTCCTCTCCAGGTCATAATAACTCCCCCTTCTTTCATATGATTCATGCTCAACATCCTTAGCCATCAAAAAATGCAAATCAAAATAACCCTGAGATTTCACCTTACACCTATCAGAATGACTACAATCAAAACTCAAGTGACAACACATGCTGGAAAGGTTGTGAAGAAAGGGGAACCCTCCTCCATTGCTGTGGGAATGTAAACTGTACAACCACTTTGAAAATCAATGTGGTGCTTTCTCAGACAATTAGGAATAGCACTTCCTTAAGATGCAGCTTTATCACTCCTAGGCATGTATCCAAAAGAGGCTCAAGTACACAATAAGGGCATTTGCTCAACCATGTTTGTAGCAGCTTTATTTGTAATAGCCAGAACCTGGAAACAAACCAGATGCCCCTCAACTGAAGAATGGATGCAGAAATCATGGTACTTTTACACAATGGAATACTACTCATCAATGAAAAACAAGGAAATCATGAAATTTGCAGGCAGATGGTGGGACCTAGAAAAGATCATTCTGACTGAGGTATTCCAGAAGGAGAAAGACACACACAGTATATACTTATTTATATATACCTACAAGATATGATAAACGTAATGATGAAATCTATACACCTAAAGAAGATAAACAAGAAAGAGGACCCAGGGTAAGATGATCAATCCTCACTTAGAAAGACAAATGGGATGGACATTGGATGTGGGAGAAAACAAGTAACAGGACAGGAGCCTACCACAGGAGGCTTCTGAAAGACTCTACCTAGCACTGTACTAAAGAAAATGTCTTACAGAAGACCTGGCAACAATTTGGTTCTCAGCATGAACATCAGGCAGTTCCAGGAGATTTGAAACTCTCTTCTTAACTGTGAATGCACCCAAACTCACACAACTACATACTGACACACATATAAATATATTCACATAATTTTGAATAGTATTAAAAATAAAATACACCTAGTAGTTCCCTACATATGCTTACTAAAAGTACATACACATTTACCTTATAATTTGTAGAATTTGGACATTGGGTCCAAACCATTAAAGAAAGCCTCACACTTCCTCACAGTGGAGGCAACACCCATCAGTGTAAACACCTCTTTGGTTGTTGGTAGAGGTTCATGAATTCCTTTCTATTCTATGCTTGAGCATCGACTGCCTTGATGGTGTGCAGGTCCTTTGCATGTATATTATTTCCTATTTGATTGAAGTGATAAAACACTATGACCAAAGCAACTCATGGAAGTAAGATTTTATTTTAACTTATGGTTTTGAAGAAAGAAGAATCCATCATGACATAGAATAGTGACAGCACAAGGATGGCATAATGGCCGCAGTAGAAACTTTGAGATCACATCTCTAACAAAAACACAAGTACAAAATATGATGAAAATGGTGTAAGGTTAAAGTCTCATAGCTAGTCTGAGTCAAAAATTTACTCAGCAGACTTGAAACTCCTAACAATATATTAAAAAAGAACCATGAACTGGAGATCAAGTGGTTAAATGCCCATTTCTATGAGACATTTCTCATTCAAACTATTACATTCCAAAATCTACCCCCTTTATGCTTATGGCCATATCATAAGGCAAAATGCGTTAAATCACACTTCAAAAGTCCCCAAAAGTAGCAAAGATCATCCTGAGTGAGGTAACCCAGAGACAGAAAGATACATATGGTATATACTCACTTTGAATTAATATTAGCCATATAATATAGGATAAACATACTACAATCTACACTCCCAAAGAAGCTAAATAACAAGAAGGACCTAAGGGAAGAGGCTTAATTCTCATTCAGAAGGACAAACAGGATAGACGTCAGAAGTAGAAGACAGCGAAAAGGTCAGGAGCCTTCCAAGGGGCCTCTGAAAAACTCTACTCATTAGGGTATCAAAGCAAATGCTGAGACTCATAACTTAACTTTGGGCAGACTGCAGAAATCTTATGGAGGAAGGGGAAGATAGAAAGTCCTGGAGTGGACAGGAGCTACACAAGGAAACCAAAAGATCTGAAAAACCTGGGTCCGGGGGTCCTGCAGAGAGGGATACTCCAACCAAAGAATGTGTGTAAAGAATACCTAGACCCCTGCTCAGATCAAGCCCATAGGCTGCTCAGTTTCCAAGTAGGTACCCTAAGAAGGGGTACAGGGGCGGTCTCTGACATGGACTCAGTGACTGGCTCTTTGCTCACCTCCGTCCGTGGGGGATGCAGCCTTGCCAGCCACAGAGGAAGATGATGCAGCCAGTCCTGATAGGCTAGGGTCATACAGAAGGGGACAAGATCTTCCTCTATCAGGACTATAGGAGGGGCATTAGAGAAGAGGGAGTGAGGGTGGTCCCAGGATGCGAGAGGCAATGAGGGAGGATGCTGCAGCCAGGATACAAAGTGAATAAATTTCAATAAATAAATAAATACATACATACATACAAACTTTACAAAGTCCCCAAAATCTTTCAGTCCCCAAACTGTTTAAGCCTCCAAAATCTAAACTTTCTTCACAGAGTAAAGGTAATCTCTTCAAGGTAATCTCTCAATCATTACACTTTATAAAATAAAAAAGCCATAGAATAACACAGACTATGCATTACCATTCTGAAGTAGAAGAATACTTTCTGTTCTGGTAAAGCAACGATTCACAATTTTTAATTTTTAACATGATTTTTTAATTGAAAATAACATTTATATAATAAATTTAATCACAATTTCCCCTCCCCAACTCTTCCTAGATAATCTCCTCCAAACCAAATCATAATCATTTTCTTTTTCTATCTCTTTAAAAACAAGCAAATAAAGAAAAACAAACAAATCAGGAAAAAAAAACATAAAATACACACACAAACATACACACACACACTGAAACTTTTTGAAACAAAGAAATTTCTTCAAAATTAGGAATGAGACAGAAGTTTACATTTCAACCAATCAAGAAAATGACACGTTTGGGTGTCGTGTGTGTGTGTGTGTGTGTGTGTGTGTGTGTTATTGTTTGGGTTCTTTTCTATGTGTATATATATGATTCAGTGATTTTTTTGTTTGTGTGTGTATATGTGTGGTTTTCTACTTACATACCTGTATATGAAGATGAATGTATAGTGTTTCTGTGTATGCGCTTTTGATATGTATATCTGTGGTTATTTTGTGTTTGTCTTTTTTTGTGCATGTTTGTGCAACATTGTATATGTATGTGACTGTGTGTATATATCTGTGTGTATTTACCTGTGTCTGTGTCATGTCTATATTAATGTGCTTGTGTGCTCATTTGTTTTAGTATGTGTATGAGTGTGTGTGTTTGGTTTCTTCTGTGTGTGTATAAGTGTGCTTATGTCTGTGTTATTGTAGGTGTGTTTCACTGTGCTTGTTTTTTCAATGTGTGTCTACCTTTCTCTTTTCGGGAAGCTCTGTTAGTCACCTTGCTTCCTGAAGTTGAACTGGGTTGTTCACCTTACATGTTTCACATTCCTATATTTTTTTTCCACCTCTTCTCTTATCTTTCCCAGCTTTCTTTCTGACTCTGTTTCTGTTCTGTTGAGACAAGAGTCTTAGTATAGTTCAAGTGGCCCTTGGATTTATGATCTTCCATTTTTCCCTACTTAAGTACTACCATTACAGACCACCTTTTATTATTTTATTTTATTTTATTAATAATCTTATTTCCTTGAGCTCTTTCAGTGTTTCATAGTTTAGTATAACTAAAGTAATCTTTCTGAATGCAGAAATAATGAAAAGGGGGCAACTTTTTCATGTTATTTTGTGCACTATCTTTTGTTTTTGTTTCATGGTGAAGCCTTTCTCTGTTATAAATCACCATCATTATAAGTTTTCTTGCTGGGTGTATTAATGAGACAACACAGGTTGTCTATAATCTGTCATTGAAGTTACTGGCTTGCTGTCATGATTCATTTTACGGCAATGAACTGTATTCATTGCACTGAGTATTTCCTAAACTGGTCACTGATAAATTATTTCAAAAGGGCAGTCAGGTGAATGAGCTCCCTTTGCTCTGAAGTTGATCACATCCACCCCCTGGTAAGTAGCATCCACTCCCTAGTTCTCTCTTTCTCTCTCTCTCTCTTTAACAGCAAATGTCTTCCTCAAATGACACAGGAGCATATTGCAATTGGGGAGGGGGTGTATATTGATCTTCAACATTTTCACCTCTTAACCAAAGTTAAGCTCATAACATCATTTCCTGTGATGTCCGTACTGGTAAAGACTCAAATCTATACTTGGGAATGTGTTTGTGAATTTACTAAATTCTAAGCTTGCAAGAAGGCTCATTTCTTGGTGGCAAGAAAGGATGCTAGCCAATAAGATGGCAACCTGACTTCCACTCCTGGGATTCACATGTTGGAGTGAAAGAACTAACTGAAATGCACATCTGAACCTCATGCGCACCTTAGTGCAAGTACTCACCCTCCACACACATACAGTAAATAAATAAGCAAATAAATTAACGGTTATTTTTAAAACTTGCTTTTGTCTACTTTGCATCCCTTTAGGAATGTTCTGAAATAGAATTATCTCTGAGCTTTTATCAGTCTGTGTTTATATACACACACACAATCAGACACACATACATACACACATACACACATTCACACACACAGACACACATCAAGCACATTGATAACAATAGGTAAGCAGTTATAGCAAAGGAAAGCAGCCTCTGATCTTCACTGTCTGATGATCTTCTTAGTCTTTGCACTGGAATAAACTAGGGTCTGCTGAACCTTTGAGAAAGATTAGTTTACAATCAGAAGAACATTTGGTCACACATGTATATTGACCACAGGTGTCTATTAAGGAAAATATACATACTCTTTGCATTGTATGGTCTTAGTTCTGGTTAACTTCAGAGATTTGTCTTTAAAATTAAATTTTCAATGCATTGGAATTTGGTCTGATGCTAATGACTGGTTCTCTGCATAAACCTGCCTAATTAAACAGCCTATACCTGGGCAGGGCAGAATGGGGTAGGCATGGTTAAGGTTCCTGGGCTTTGGAGAATCCTAGGAGGTATCCCAGGAAAGACAGACTGATCAGTGGGAGGGGGGAGGAGGAAGGAAGGAGGAGAAAGCCAGGATGGGTTTGCCTGGAGAAAACACCATGTGGGCTGAGGTAGGACTCCAGTAATGGCATGAAAAGTTCCAGATGAAGAATATAAGAAAGTACCCTGGGATTATGGATGAAACATAGTCCAACTGAGGAGGATTAAGGTGGATGGCATTGGATAGGGGCTGGAAGAGGGATGCTGAGGATATTGAGATAGTGTAAGTGAAATATCTCCCTTGCCCAAGGTAAATAAGACAATCAGAAATCTAACAGGTGTCTGTGTCTCACTATTTGTGGAGTGGGTTAAATGATACTGCAGTGATAATCTTAGGGCTAATAATAATAAATAATATAAAGCCCAACCCTTTTTAAAACAATACATAATACAAAAACAAAGTTTCTAAGAAGTGATTCAAGATAGCTCCAGATAATTTTGATTCCCAACCTGTAACATTTCAGCTGTCCAGAATTAGTTAGTTGGCCTTACAGAATGTTTAAGGTGGGGATAGCTTCTGTTCTGAAAGCTTCAGTTCAGTGTTTTAGACTATTTCTTTGTTGATGGCTCAAGCACTTTGTCGTCTGTGCATATTCTTTGGATGTGCTGATGATTTTCATGTTTTAGAGTTCATTACCAATACCACAGAGCTGAGAGACAGATTCTCCATTATAAAGGACCATGGTCCAGCAACACAGATTCAGGTTATTCCAAATCCCATATCCTGACGTAGTCACAGTGAAGGGATGACTGGGTTATAAGGAGGGCATGGGAACATGTTAATGTTGCTTGTTATTTGGAGATTGGGATAGTTAGCTGGAAATCAAGATGTTAAAGAGACAACCCCACCCTGTACTTTGTCCTTTCCACACCCTCCACTAAGGTCTGGTTCAGCACAAAGGCCTTTAACAGTAACCGTATTATGGTCTTGACATCTCAAATTTCAGAAGAGTGAGCTAAAGAAACTTCACTTACAAAATCCCCAGTCTTTGATAATTGCTTGTAGCAGCAGAAGTGGACAAAGGAAATAACAAACACATTGTTTATTATTATTGCACTGACATTATAGCAAAACAGCCAGGCAGGCATAGAATCCTAGGCTGCCATGTTGTGTAAAAACCTCCCCCTTGATGCTAGAGGAATACTTCAGTCTGTTGTGTGACTATGCAAAGGAAGCAGTGCCAGTGGTGACGGGACTCAGGGAGTGCACTGATGAGAGCACTGGTGAAACAGATGTACCTCTGTGGGGTGAACCGTGGCATTGGTTTCCACTCATTGCTAACTCTCAGCTTCCTTTCCCTGACATTACTGAAGTCATCCCTCTGAGGCATGCATGATCGCCCCACCCTGCTTTCCTGTGTCTCACTCTCTCTAAGCCTCCTGGTATTCCACTGAGTGTCTGGAACAAACATCTGTTCAGTTCAGATAGTCCAAATTATGATTCCACCAAAGGCCACCTGGGTGAACCAATAAGTTTATGGACTTAATTACAGAACACTGGTGAGAGATATTAAAGGAGTGTAAGTGATCTCAAAACAGGTGCATCTCCACAAAGTTCCATCCCATCTGGATGAAGATGTCATGGAAGCTGCAATAGAGATCCCCACTTCCAGTTAACCATTTAATTAAACAATCTAGCTCCTCCCAAGATTACTTAGAGCTGAAGAAAGTTGGGAGAGAGTAATATTTGGGAACCCCTGTGAGCTCACTGTGACTCTCTGCTATTTCCTTCAATAGCTCCACTGTTGCTTCCACAGACTTGGATATTAATGTGGTATTGCCATGCTCATCAGTAGCCATGGCTACCTGTTAATGTCTATCCCAAGAGAGTATTTTGTTGTGTCCTGAAGGAGAAATATTTTATAAAACAACCTTCTTAGCAGCACTCCTTTGTCTTTGATTTCGGCCTTGCCTCTTAGGCTTGAAATTAATCTGCATCCATGGTGGGAATTGTATTCTGTAGTGAGGACTGTTTGTCTTCTACACTCTTTCTGTACAGGCTGCCTCCCACCTGTTCTGTCTGTTGCATGTCTTTTCACATTTCTCCCACTGTACCGGTTGTCTTGTGTACTAATTGTGTTTGTCCTCATGAATCTGAGCTTATCTTCATTTTCATGTCTTTCTCTCATCAACAACCTTTACCAACAGATTTCAATTTCTTTCCAATTTCTGTTCTTTCAAGGAAATTCTCTAGAAATGGCTATTAGAACACTGACCTCAGCTATTACACATTGACCTCCCCTAAACCTTATTATATGTCAGCAGAGTAAAAGATGGCTTAAAGGCAGAGAAGAATCTCATTTTCAGAAGCTTCAGGAAGTTATCTGAGGTCAGAGAAGTAGACAATTAACTTAGGTTTTATTTCCTTTATTTTTTTAAGTTCAATACAAATTCTTGAAATTGTCTTTAAGTGTTCCCATAGCTCTGTCAATTCACATGTGAGTGCTTCCAGATTGACTGCTCTAAGGCAGCAAGTCCTGTAAACTCACCCAGATGTGTAGCCATATATTATTTTAAGTGCAAATTGAGTTCAGAGGACACCCTTTGGTGTATTCTCCCACTGGTATTTTCATGTTTTTGCCCATATACCAGGTAGACCAGAATAGAAATGTAAATAGAGTCAGCACATTAAGAAAGTAAAAGAAGCTCCTATCCTTTCCCCATCATACTAACTCCCCTTCTTTCATATGATTCCCTGTACTCTGCGGAAGGTTTGGTTATGAGTCTTTGTATCTGCTTTGAAAACACTGCTAGTTAGAGTCTTTCAGATGCCTTCAGTAGACTCCTGTCATACGTTCAATGCACATCCCATCTGTCTTTCTAAACGAGGATTGATCATCTTACCCCATGTCTGCTCTCTTGATTATCTTTTTTAGGTGTATAGACTTCATTATGTTTATCATATCTTATAGGTATATATAAGCGAGTATATACCCTGTTTGTCTTTCTCCTTCTGGGATATTTCACTCAGAATGATCTTTTCTAGATCCCACTATTTACCTGCAAATTTCATGATTTCCTCCTTTTTGATTGCTGAGTAGTATTCCATTGTGTAAAAATACCACAATTTCTGTATCCATTCCTCCGTTGATGGACATCTGGAGTTAGTATGATGGGGAAAGGATAGGAGCTCCACAAGGACCAAATATATCTGGGAACAGGGTCTTTTCTGAGACTGACATTCAACCAAGGACCATGTATGGATATAACCTAGAACCTCTGCTCAGATGTAGCCAGTGTTAGCTCAGTAACCAATTGGTTTCTCATAGTAAGGGGAACAAGGATTATTTCTAACAGGAACTCAATGGCTGGCTCTTTGACCTCCCCACCCCCCAAGGGAGGAACAGTCCTGTTAGGCCACAGAGGAGGACTTTGCAGCCAGTCCTGAAGATACCTGATAAAACAGGATCAGATGAATGGGGAGGAGGTCCCCCGCTATCAGTGGACTTGGAAAGGGGCACGGTGGAGATGAGGGAGGGAGGGTGTGATTGGGAGGGAATGAGGGAATGGGATACAGCTGGGATACTGAGTTAATAAAATGTAACTGATAAGAAAAAAAATAAAATTAAAAAAAAAGAAGCACCCTAGTAAGTTAGGTATTAAACTGCTGCCAAAGATGGTAGCTGATAGTACAAGAGAGTTGGCATGCTCCCACTCGTCAGATATTTAATGTACATTTCATATGTTGAGAATACCACAGAATGGTTTTACTATCACTGTGTAGTTCACATGTACTCTCAAATGAATCTAAATTCAATATTAAAAAAAAAAAGAAAAAGAAAGTAAAAGAAATCCTGAAAAGGAAAACAGCTATTAAGCTAAGAGAAAAGCTCACAAGGGGCTGAGCCAGAGGCAATTTATCCTTCCTACATTGTTTGGATAGTACCTACCTCACCTACTGATTCTACACTCTGGACTTTTTTTTCATGCATGCTCAGTTGATTGTTGGACATCTTGCAAAGTGTGTCTGCCAACTAGCTTCTTTTATTGTCAATCTTGACATAGATTTCTCCAGTCTTTATTCACATAATTAAGAAGTAATTTATTTGCACAGTGGGAAAAGAAAGAATGTTTATTGGAGGAAATTACAGAAAGTTGGATGTCTCCTCACAGGTTATGGATTCTGAGTTCAATGGAGATACTTATCTTGGATCTCTCATGATTTTATAGGCCCACAGAGACCATTTCTTTTGAAGGGAGAATTGGTAAGAGACTGGTACAAATCCTTTCCTCTGTCATCTTCTGAAATGAGGTCATCTTTAAGCATGTGGGTGGAGAGCTATATCCTATTGTTATGGAGGCTAGGTTTGATTACCTTTAGTATTGAAAGACAGGCTCTCCTGAAAATGGGCCAGACAACAATTTCATATCATTTGTTGTGTAATTACAACACACCAAACTTGTCTTCTAAAATCTCTGCAAATCTCCCTAAGGCTTTCCTCAAACATTAAAGAAATAAGAATCAATGTGTGTTTCAATGTAAGAAGTGTTTTACTTTCCTTTGTGTGTGCATATAGTGGTTGTCTTCTTTTTGTCAAGCATTGCTATGAAGCAGCCATATTTGACACGTGTCATCTCAAGATGATGTGTTTTCACAACAGCCTTAATTTTTATATCTTTAAGATTACTCAGAATATTTTTTAAAGCATGGATTGCAGAGGTAACTTTACACTTGTCATGATTAGTAATATTTAACTGCATAAAATCACATTTATTCTTACTTTCCAATCAGGAGCCAAATGATGGGCAGGTTAGTAGTTAGACCAACCCTACCATGATCATTGCAACACATCTGTGTTTTTTTTTTCTCTTGTAAAATAAATTTTAATTAGTGTTAACACTACTCATTCCTGCACAGGAAACTCTTCAGTGCAAAATTAGGGAAACTTAAACAATAGCCCTGGCTTTCTTTTTCTTTTCTTTTTTTTTTTTTTGACTAAACTTTTTTATTAATTACACTTTATTCACTTTGTATCCCCCCCATAAGCCTCTCCCTCCTCCCCTCCTGATCCCACCCTCTCATCCCTTCTTCACACACGCTCCTCCCCAAGTCTTTTGACATTCTGTTCTGCAACAGAGGTTGAAAAGAGTGGGTACTAATAATACCTGTAAATATCCTGATCCACAAAAATAAAGAATTTAGCTTTATATATTAAACTGGTGAGAACAAAAGAATGAATGTGGAAAACATAATATGGAGTACTTTTGCAAATGTGTGCAGGTGTGTGTGTGTTTGTGTGTGTGTGTAAACCAAAGATTAACGTCACATTTCTTTCTCAATATTCTCTACCTTAATTTTTAAAAGGGATCTCACTCTAAAGTTAGATCTAACTGATTTTGCAAGACTAGATGTCAAGAGAACCCCAAGGAGTCTGTTATAGATGCATGCCACAATGCCTTGTTTTCCCTGTGGGTGCTGAAGAGCTGAGACAAGTTTTCATGCTTATATGGTAAATTATCTGCTAGGTAAGCCATTTTTCTAGCATCTGAACAAACTGATTTTAATTCTAGTGAAATCTATGATGACTTCCTGTCATGTCCTGCATGGTAGCAAATCCTCAATCATTCTGTTTGTATAACAGCTTATAGACAGACAAGAATGAAGTAAGAGTGAGATTGCTTGTTTTATATAATACATATTAACACAAAAGTCCTTAGAGAGAGAATTCCTCAATAAGCATTCATTTACTTATTCAATGTGATTTTTTTTCCACTGAGTTTTGAAGGATGAACAAACAAACGAAGACCTTCTTATTTCTCTGGGAAAGGGATAGAGCAGATGTCTGCTGTCCTTGAGAGTAGAGGGTAGGGGAGAGCAAGGAACCCAGCTAAAATAACATAGAATATTTGAAACTTGCACATCAGCACAGGGTCCTGACTCTCCTCTTAATATAAAAATGATGTTTATGCTGATAATAGCCTAATGTTAATCACAGTAGTCATAAAGACACTAGTGTCACTGAAGTTTAGATAAATATTACTCAGCTTCCTAAAACAAAGTCTATTCAGAAGAGAATATTATTAGTCAAACAGAGGTTGATTGACAAGTGACCTGATGGAATTTAGTTTCCTCGGGAACTTTTTCCTAGGTCAAGAGGTAAATTTACACATTAGAGTCTTCATTTCATTTCTTTCCATGTATCCCCCTTTCTCCATCCTTCTGTCCTTCTAGCTCTTCTTCTCTCCTTTCCTTCTTTTATTTTCTCCATTGTCTTTGTGTGTGTTGTATGCATATATGCAGTAAGCTGGCCTATACATGAGTATATGGAGGGCAAAAGTCAATACCACAAGGCTTTTAATATTTGTTCTCTACCTTACTTTTTTATACAGTTTCTAACTGAACCTGGAACTCCCTAATTCAACTAAACATACCAGTACAGTGAACCCCTGGGGTAGGACTGTCTATGCCCATCAGTTTTGAGGGTTACAGTTTTGTATGTATGTTTATGCCTGGCTTTAGTTATGTGGGTTTTGATGTTCTGAAACCAAATATTCATGCTTGCATAACAAGCATTTTACACTCAGAGCTGTCTCCCCAGGCCCTATTATAGTCTTTAAGTCAGGAAGGATAGCTGACCAGCTGACCAACTTGAACATCAAAATGATAAAGAAAATAAAATAAAAATTAAAAAAATTCAGTGCTTGGTTCTAAGATCAGCAAGGAGGAAGATGTATGTAACTAGTCTCTGCTGTGAAAAAAATCAGGAATTAATGGAAAGAGAGTTAAATGCACACACAGGTGACATTCTTGGAACATTTATTCTAAGGCTCTGAATCATAAAGCTTCTATTTCACATTGTAAAAACGTCCTTACATTTGGTTCAGGATGAATTTCCAAGCAAGGAACAAGTTGTATATCATCATTATATATTCATGGGTACTTGAAGTGTTTCTGTAGTCTCCTCTATATATTTTCTCAGATTCCCCAGCATTGAATAATATCTATGCTTTTCCTTTAAGTATGAAAATCACTTTCCTTATATTATCTATTAATAAGACCGTAAATAAAATACTAAGTTAATGTGGAGCTGCCGTGAATATAGTGGACTAAATATATGATTTGAGCTCAGATGTCAGTTATTTGAATGTAAAATGGGAATTATTTATTCATTCATTTGAGGCAGACTGAAATGATGCACAGTATATGTCACCTGCTGATGGTAGAAAGCTAGAGGAATGTGGTCTTCCTAACATAGAATAGAAGGGCTATCCAGATCCAAAGATCTGGCAAAGGGGTAGCAAAGTAAGAACTCTCTGCATATTGTAAAAAATATTACCACAAAAGACAAATAGCCTTATATAGCTTACATTTTATTTAAATTTGATTTATCCTATTCCCAGTTGGATAGACTAAGGAAACTGCAATATATATTTCCAGTCTTGACAAAAAAGCAAGCTATTACTTGTGTCTGTGAGTGCTTTGTTTGTATGTGCACATATGTGATGGTATTTAAGGAGGCAGAAGACGGTTTCAGATCCCCTGGAGCTGAAGTTTCCTGCAGTTGTTAGCTTCCCTCTGGGAATGGAATTCAGGTCCTTTGGAAGAGCTATTTCTCCAGCTCCCTGATGGTCATTTGCGATAGGGAAAATACACAGTGTCTCTTCCAACTGAAACTGACTGTGATGGCTAGTCAACAGGTCTAAATAGATGTCCACATGTAGAAAAATGCAAATAGACCCATGACTATCACCGTGTACAAAATTAAATTCCAAGTGGATCAAACACCTCAACATAAAACCAGACACACTAAATTTCCTGGAAGAAAAAGTGGAGAAGAGCCTTGACCTCATTGGCACAGGTGACAACTTCTTGAACAGAACATCAACAGCTCAGGCTCTAAGATCAACAATTAATAAATGGAACATCATGAAACTGAAAAGCTTCTGTAAAGCAAAGGACACTGTCAACAGAACAACAGCCTACAGACTGGAAAAAAATCTTCACTAACCCTACATCAGATATATAAAGAACTCAAGAAATTAGACACTAACAAACCAAATAATACATTTAAAAAATGGGGAACAGGTTTATCCTATGTTATATGTCTATATGAGTGAGTATATACCATGTGTGTCTTTCTGCTTCTGGGACAGTTCACTCAGGATGATCCTTTCCAAGTCCCACTATTTACCTGCAAATTTCATGATTTCCTTATTTTTCATTGCAGAGTAATAATCCATTGTGTAGATGTACCACAATTTCTGCATCCATTCTTCAGTTGAGGGGCATCTGGGCTGTTTCCAGCTTCTGGCTATTACAAATAAAGCTGCTACAAACATGGTTGAGCAAATGTCTTTATTGTGTACTTGAGCCCCTTTTGGATATATGCCTAGGAGTGGTATGGCCAGATCTTGAGGAAGCACTATTCCTAGTTGTCTGAGAAAGCGCCAGATTGATTTCCAGAGTGGTTGGATAAACCTACTAAAACCCTGAACATCTAAAGAAACTAATCAAAAGAGCAGACCCTGACTAAAACGCTCAATCCCTATCCTGAAAGGCAAAGAGGATGGACATCAGAAGAAGAAGAAAACAGGGAACAACCTAGGAACCTGCCACAGAGGGCCTATGAAAGGCTCTGCCCTGCAGACTATCAAAGCAGACACTGAGACTTAAGGCCAACTGATGGGCAAAGTGCATGGAATCTTAAGTAAGAAGTGGGAAATAGTAAGATCTGGAGAGGACAGAAACCCCACAAGGAGAGCAACAGAACCAGAAAATTTGAACACAGGGGTCACCCCAGGGACTCATATTCCAACCAAGGAACATGCATGGAGATAACCTAGAACCCCTGCACAGATGTAGTCTATGACAGCATAGTATCCAAGTGGGTTCCATAGTAATGGGAGGAGGGACTGCCTCTGACATAATCTGATAGGCCTGTTCTTTGATCACCTCCCCCTGAGGTGAGAGCAGCCCTACCAGGCCACAGAAGATGACAATGCAGCCATTCCTGATCGGATCTGGTAGACTAAGATCAGAAGGAAGGAGAGGAGGACCTCCCCTATCAGTGGACTTGGGAGGGGCAATCGAGAAGAAGGGGGGAGGGGAGGGCTAGGAGGGGAGGAAGGAGGAGCTTATGGGGGATACATAGTGAATAAACTGTAATTAATAAAAAATAAAAATAAAAATAAAGATATGCATAAAAATAATGGGGAACAGAGCTAGGCAGAGAATTCTCAACATAGGAATATCAAATGGCATAAAAAACTTAAAGAAATGGTCAACATCCTTAGTCATCAGGGAAATGTAAATCAAAAGAATTCCGAGATTCCATCTGACACTGATCAGAATGATGGCTGAGAAAACAAACTTCAAGTGATAACACATGCTGGAGAAGATATGTAGAAAGGGGAACCCTCCTCCATTGTTGGTGGGAGTGCAAACTTGTACAACAACTTTGGAAATCAATCTGGCACTTTCCAAGTAAGTTGAGAGTAGCACTACCTCAAGGTCCAGGTGTACCTCTCCTGGGTGTATACCCAAAAGATACCCCACCATTCAACAAGCACATTTGCTTAACTATGTTCATAGCAGCTTTTTTTTTTTTTTTTTTTTTTTTTTTTTTTTTTTTTTTTTTTTTTTGTAATAGCCAGAATCTACTAACAACCTAGATGTCCCTCAACCAAAGAATGAATACAGAAATTATGGTACATTTACTCAGTGGAATACTACTCAGCTATTAAAAAAGCAAGAAAATCATGAAATTTGCAGGCAAATGAATAGAAGTAAAAAAGGTCATCCTGAGTGAGGTAACCCAGAAGCAGAAAGACAGACATGGTATATACTCACTTATAAGTGGATATTAAAAATATAACATAAAAATACTAAAATCTACAGACCTAAAGAAGCTAAACACTAAGGAGGACCCTAGAGAGGATGCTTAAATCTCATTCTGAATGGCAAACAGGATAGAAATCAGAAGCAGGCAGAAGAGAGGAAACAGGATGGGAGCCTAACCTAAAGGGTTCTCTGAAAGTCTCCACCCATCAGGGGATCGAAGCAGATGCTGAGACTCACAGCCAAACTTTGGGCAGAGTGCAGGGAATCTTATGGAAGAAGGAGGGAATAGCAGGACACGGAGGGGACAGAAGACACACAAGGAGACCAACAAAGCTAAAAACCTGAGCCCAGGGGTCCTGTGGAGACTGATGCACCAATCAAGGACCATATATGGAAAGGACCTAGATTCCCTGCTCAGATGTAGCTAATTGGCAGCTCAGTCTCCATGTTGGTGTCTGAGTTAGGGAAGTAGAGGCTGCCTCTGTCACGAACTCCATTGCCTGCTCTTTGATCACTTGCCTCTGGCAATGAGGTCTTTCCAGGCTGCAGGGGAAGAAGATATAGGCAGTCCTGATGAGACTTGATAAGCTATGGGAAGATGGCAAAAGAGAACTCTCCCTTTCAGGGACTAGGGGAAGGGATGGAAAAAGAGGGAGGAAGGATGAAACTAGGAGGGGTTGAGTGAGGGGGCTTCAATCAGGATATATAATGAATAAATTGTGAAAAAATAAAATAAAAGAATTCTGGAGTCTACTGAAATGCAGATAAGACATCCATCCTCCAGGGCTGTACAACTAATGCATTCAAAGACATTTTAGCAGGAGATAGCCATTGTTGGACCAGCTGGACCATAGCCTGTAAGCTACTCTAATACATCCCTTAGATATTTATATAGACTCATTCTATCAGTTTTCTTCCTCTGATAAACCTTTAGATCTTGAATAATAAAAAGGCATTTCCTCAGTGGAATGCTGTTACTTAAATAACAATAAAATGGTGGAAAGAAACCCCCAGAGAACACATCTTCTCTGGTGAGCATTGCAGGCAAGCAGTAGGTTCAACGGATTTGCAAGCATATGTATGAAATACTGTATTTAAGAAAGTAATCTAGTGGATTCCATAGTATAGGAAAAGGGACTATCTCTGACATGAACTGACTGGCCTGCTCTCTGACCACTTCCCCGTCTGGGGAGTGGGGTGCAGCCTTAACAGGCCATAGAGGAAGACAATGCAGACACTCCTGATAAGCTTTGATATACTAGGATTAGATGGAAGGGGAGGAGGACCTCCCCTATCAGTGGGCTGGGGAAGGGGCATGGGAGGAGAAGAGGGAGGAAGGGTAGGGTTGGGAGGGGAAGAGGGAAGGAGCTACAGGTGGGATACAAAGTGAATAAACTGTAAAGAATAAAAATAAAATATAAAAAAGTAAAGAAAAAAAGACAGTAACCTAGTAATAAACAACTGTCAAGGAAGAAACACAGTTTGGGATTGAATGATACCTAAGAATTCTAAAATTAAGAAAGAAAAGATGTAATCAGCTTCTATATATCAACAAAAACAAACAGGAAAAAAAAATCTCATTGAAAAGAAGACATAATGGAATTCCTAAAAAGAAAAATGCAAATATAAAACAGTTTCATGAATAGTTTATATTTCCTTCTTCTTTCCCTCCTTTCCTGTCTTTATTTTTTTCAAAACATATTTTTAAAAGAATTATGTAAATGACATTTTACATGCATATATATCTGTGAACCACATATATGCAGTGACTGTGGAGGACAAAACATGGTGTTAGCGCCCCTGGAACTGAGGTTTCAGATGGTTGTGAGCTAGCATCTGCAGGCCAAAAGTCAGACCTAGGTCCTCTGGAAAACAAACCACTGCTCTTAATGCTCAGCTATTGATCTAGCACCTTTCTTTTTTTTTTTTTTAAATTTTATTTTTTTCTTATCAGTTACATTTTATTAACTCTGTATCCCAGCCGTGTCCCGATTCCTCATTCGCTCCCAGTCCCTCCCTCCCTCATCTCCACCGTGCCCCTTGCCAAGTCCACTGATAGGGGGAACCTCCTCCCCATTCATCTGATCCTGTTTTATCAGGTATCTTCAGGACTGGCTGCAAAGCTCTCCTCTGTGGCCTAACAGGACTGCTCCTCCCTTGGGGGGTGGGGAGGCCAAAGAGCCAGTCATTGAGTTCCTGTTAGAAATAGTCCTTGTTCCCCTCACTATGGGAAACCAATTGGTTACTGAGTTACCACAGGCTACATCTGAGCAGAGGTTCTAGGTTACATTCATACATGGTCCTTGGTTGCATGTCAGTCTCAGAAAAGACCCTGTGCCCAGATATGTTTGGTCCTTGTGGAGCTCCTATCCTTTCCTCATCAGACTAACTCCCCTTCTTTCTTATGATTCCCTGTACTCTGCCAAAGGTTTGGTCATGAGTCTTTGCTTTGAAAACACTGCTAGTTAGAGTTTTTTCAAATGCGCTCAGTAGACTCCTGTCAATGTTTAATGTGCATCTCATCTGTCTTTCAAAACGAGGATTGATAACTGCTAGGTATATACCCAAAGTTTGCTCAAGTACACAAAAGAGATATTTGCTCAACCATGTTTATAGCAGCTTTATTTGTAATAGCCAGAACCTGGAAACAACCCAGATGTCCATCAACGGAGGAATGGGTACAGAAATTGTGGTATTTTTACACAATGGAATACTACTCAGCAATCAAAAAGGAGGAAATCATGAAATTTGCAGGCAAATGGTGGGACCTAGAAAAGATCATCCTGAGTGAAATATCCCAGAAGGAGAAAGACAAACATGGTATATACTCACTTATATAGACCTATAAGATATGATAAACATAATGAAATCTATACACCTAAAAAAGATAATCAAGAGAGCGGACATGGGGTAAGATTATCAATCCTCGTTTTGATCTAGCACCTTTCTTGCTTGCTTTCTTTCTTTCCTTCTTTCTTTCCTTGTTTCTTTCTTTATTTCCTTCCTTTTTCTCTCTTCCATTCATTCATTCTTTCTTTTCTTCATTTCTTTTTTAGTTCACTAGGAATTGGGAGAAATGTGCACTAATTTTAAAAGGTGCCACATTTTTAAAATCTGTTGAGTTAGAATTCGAAAGAGCCAGAGCACTTTCTGTGAACGCGGTGTCACTGGGGAAATTTGTGTACTGCTGGTTGAAGAGAAATTGAATGTAACCATTCTACAGAACATTTGGTTAATTATGCTCATAACCTGTGATAATAAATTTCAATTATGTGTGGGAAGTTTATAAAGACACACGATTGAAGGTATTTATTAAATTGTTTGTGGCTGTAGATGGTTAAGAAAACAGCCTCCGGGTTGCATAATTACTGTGTAGCCAAAACAACAATCACTGCAAATCATTAGGTTTTGTAAGAAAGACTAATACAGATCTATTAATATTTCTTAGGTTCCTTGAGGTGAGAAAACAAGAAAAAGGTGTCTTCTTGTCAACATCTTTCAGGTTCATTAAAAGTAAAGGTAGTACATGGACCATGGCTCACTGGGAAAGTGCTTGTTGTGAATGTACAACAATTTGAGTTCAGATCCCTAGTACCCCAGTTAAAACCTAGACATTGTAGTATAGACCATCCAACACAATGCTGGGAGAGGTAAGACCAGGAGCTTTCCTGGGGCATCCTCATCATCCAGACTCTCTTAATCAGTGAGATCCATGCTCAGTGAAGGATCATATCTTAAAAACTAAGCTGGAGAGTTACTGTGGAAAATACCTGATATAAAGCTATAAACCTTCATATATATATACACACATAAAACATATATACAAAGTGGCACACACACACACAAACATTTAAAAATACAAAGCAGTAAATTCATCACACAAATCTTATTTTACCACAGACAGATTATTTCACATGGCACTGTTGATGACGTGGGGGATAAATAGGAATAGATCAAGGTGGAGGAAAGACAAATCAGGAAAATTATGGAAACAACATTTACTATTATGGACCAGGCACTGAGGAGTAGAGGGAGTTAAAATTCAGCATCTGAAAGAATGAAGAGGAACTGTGGGTGTTAAACTCATCAATATGGCAAGGTACATAAGCACACCACCATGACCATTACAGCTATATTACACATATTATGAGATACACAGGGGAGTGAGGAATTTTATCTTTATTGCAAATACTTTAAGCTACCACTCAGGCAGAGGTAATTAAGCAGCATTCACTACCCCCACAATCTGCTCTCCACATCACTGCGCTCTCTACACAGATGTTTTTTGTTGTTGTTCCAGCTCCAATACAGAGTCATTGTGCTAACCAACACAGCACTGCCTCCGTCTTACTGCACGGGCTACTAGGGGCTGGCTGGTGTGCTTTTGAGACTATCTCCCTGGGAGAGAGAAGTTGACATGCCTCACCTGTCACCTTGAATTTCCTCTTCACTCTACCACCTTTTTTGACAAGTTGACCTTAGATCATTGCACACCTTTCAATGGGTACTTGCTGCTTTTTGGACCTATCTTAATATTGATTTTTGTTGTTGTTGTTATAGGTCTTGGATTCACTAGTGTGATGGTTTGAGTAAGAACGACCCCATAAAGCCATAGATAGAATTTCTTAGAAAGTGGAAATATTTATTAAAGTAGGTGTGGCCTTGTTGGAGGAAATATGTTCTTTGAGGTGGGCTTTAGGGTTTTAAAAGCCCAATCTACATCCAGTATCTTTCACTGTCTTCTACCTGTGAACCAGATATAGACTCTCAATCTACTTTTTCAGCACCATGTCTGCCTCCATGCTGCTGTGCTGCCAGACATAATGACAATGACTAAACCTCTGAAACTATAACCAAGCCTCCATTTATAAAAGTTGTCAGGTTATTGTGTCTCTTCCCAGCAACAGAACACTAAGACAGCTTGCTACATACCACGCTCTAGCATTACTTCACAGTTGCAGTGCGGCTGCCTTTTTTGACATTTGCTTACTACTCCTCGGCCTCTAATAAGTTCTATAAAATTCTGTGTGGCAGAATGGGAAAACTGCACCTGGAATTTTCATTTTGGTACAGATGGCATCACTATTGCACTTGTTTAAAAGCCAATTGTTCAACCATGAAAAGTTATTACGATGGTAATTCAAAAGAAAAGTCTCAAGGACAAAATAAGTTTGGAAACCCATGTTTGTTTATGTTTCACTATGAACTGGTATAGTCTAATTTAAAGTAGGAAAAACAGAGAGCCCACCACAATCCTCTCTCATCTTCTTCTGTCTCATCACCACTCTTCCTCAGCATCAACTTTTCTTACCATCACATTCACCCTCTCTCCTAATTATCCTCTGTCACTATCATGTTTTCTCTATCCAAAAACCTCTCTCAACTTCAACCCATTAACATCACCTTATTTCAACCTAACCCTCCATCACCATCATTCTCTTCCAACATCTTGCTTTCTCCATCACCTTCCTTCAATATCACGATCTCTCAACATCATGCTATGCCATCATTACCTTCTTTCTCTATCATCATCTTTCTCCATCATCATCTCTCCTTCATCCTTAGCATCACCTTCTATCACCAACAATTTCTCTTTACCTTTGTCCTATTTCCTCCATTATCTTTTCTTATCCATAAATTCCTTGACTATTACCTCTATGATAATCACCCTATATCGCCACCATCCTCTCTCTCTATTGTCTTCTATCATGTTCTCAGGATCAGAGTTTCTCTCCTCAAAAATTTCCCATTGCCACTTCTATCTCTATTACCCTCTTCTACTGTCATTATTGGTAAAACAAAAACAAAAATAAACAAACAAAAAATTCTCTTTTATTAGCATCGTCTCCAAATTCATTTCTTTTTTAATTAAATTTTTGTTTTTTAATATTAGTTACAGTTTATTAACTTTGTATCCCATCTGTATCCAGCTCCCTCATTCCCTCCCAACCCCACCCTCCCTCTCCCATCTCCTCCCTGCCCCTTTCCAAGTCCACTGATAGGGGAGGTCTTCCTCCCTTTCCATCTGATCCTAGCTTATCAGGTCTCATTAGGACTGGCTGCAATGTCCTCCTCTGTGGCCTAGCAGGGCTGCTTCTCCCTCAGGGGTGGGGAGGTCAAAGAGCTGGACATTGAATTCATGTCAGAAATAGTCCCTATTCCCCTTACTAGGGTACCCACTTGGATACTGAGCTATCATGGGCTACATCTGAGCAGAGGTTCTGGGTTATTTCCAAACATAGCCCTCAGCCCTCAGTGGGAGATACAGTCTCACAAAAGAACCCTGTGCCCAGATGTATTTGATCCTTGTGGAGCTCCTGTCCTCTCCAGGTCTTACTAACGCCCCCTTCTTTCATATGATTCCCCGCACTCTGCCAAAATTTTGGTTATGAGTCTCAGCATCTGCAAAGTCATTTCTTATGAGGAACTGTGGAGACTCAGGAAGCTCTGCCCAGTTTGTGTCTTCTAGCCTGTCTTCTGCTTTGCTATGCAAAAAAAAAAAAAAATGTACTTCTTATATCATTGTAATGTGCAGTAGGCATGACAAATATTCACAACATTGTTTTGCCTTTATCATATCTTTTGTTTGGTTCTTAAGAGACTGCCCCAGCTCACTAATCTTGTCTTCGAAGCAAGCTCTATGCTTTGCATATCCTTTAGTGTCATGGATATCCTCCAAAAAATCATAGGAAACAAAATAAATTGATAGAAATTTGTGGAAAACCATAAATACAAATATACATTTCAGGATAGCATTTGTGGTGTATTTCGTTTCTAGCTGAGATGAGATGACAGACATCAAATATTAAGCAAAAGAAGTGAAACAATATTTTCAGAACATTGTACAACAAAAAGCAGTGCTCACTGATTCATAGTAATCACATCTTCAATTTATCATTGTCCAAGATTATGCTCTTTGGAGAGTTTCTGCAATATCTTAGGAAATAAAGTTTTAAAAGTCCAAGCTAGGTCCAGTCTCTTTCCCTTTCTTTTACCTGTGAACCAGATGTTGATTCTCAAGCTACTTTTCTAGCACATGTCTGCCTCCATAGTGCTGTGCTTCCAGACATGATGACAATGACTAAACCTCTAAAACTGCGCTTAATGCATTCTGAATACTGAGCTAAGGAAACAGAGCCCGGAACCCAGGAGATACATCTGGCTGGACCTCATAGAGGAGAATTTCAATGAAGATAGAAAAGCAGAAAACAACAATATTGGAAAAGCTTAAAGTCCTTTTCAAGTATCAGTAGAGGACTAGACGGTGAATGTGTGAGGAGATTCCCTTGAACTGGATGGGAATGATTTGGTAGAATTAGATGTACTGAAAAGTACTCACAGAGGTGTGGGCATAATGTCTATTCCCAGCTGACAGGTTGGAAAGGAGAGGACTCAGAAGTGAGGTACAGAGAGGTAGAATTGCAAGAGGATGCCAGGCATGTAGAGAGTTGATTTAAGGAGGCTTCATATACAAATGCACTCTTTTGTCTTCTTCATCTTTTATTCTCTTCTCCGTCTCCTCCTCTTCTTCCTCCTACTCCACCTCTCTTCCCCCTCCCATTTCTTCCCTTCTTAAGTTTATAAAAAGTGAAGAGTCTTGTGTGATAGCAGGGCCAACTTGAATTCTTACCCAAGAGCCCCATACACAGGAATGGGATCACTGTATAGCAGTCAAGCATGTGTCTTATTATTTGACTGGGTCAGAGCCAGGGATAATCTTCACATCTGGTGATTCTGACCTTTAGAAAGTTTTGTCAAGTCTGCCCTGCCTTGGATGCAACATAGTAAGTATGTAACAATTCAGATCCTCTGCTTCAGTAAAGGAAATCTAAGGGGTTATAGTTAGACAATATGATTTTTTTATTGTATAATTTTTTTTAATTTTTTATTAATTACACTCTATTCATTTTGTATTCCCCCATAAGCCCCTCCCTCCTCTCCTCCCGATCCCACCCTCCCTCCCCTTTCTGAATGCATGCCACTCCCCAAGTCCACTGATAGGAGACAATATGATTTTACCTAAGTCTTCTAGTGTAAGGTTAGGAATTTTTCAAAATGCCTTATGTAATGGGTTTCAGTTATTTTTCTCATTGTTGTGACAAAAATATTTGAAAAAAAAAATGACTTAAAGAAGTAAAAGTTTACTTTGACTCAGAGTTTTGTTTTTGTTTCGGGATTTTTTGCTTGTTTGTTTTGTTTGTTGTTGTTGAGTATACAATCCATCAGGGCATGGAAGTCATGGCAATAGGAATATGGGGCAGCTGGTCACGTTTCATCCATAATGCAGTGGATGAATCCTGCTGCTCGGCTCAGGTTCTCTATTTTATTTTATGCAAAAACCCATTATATGTTAAGGTTTAGAATGGGTATTCCCGTGTTAGTTAATACAATATAGAAAACTCCTCATAAGCATGCCTGAAGGCTTGTTTACTTGGAGATACTGAATCCCATGAAATCAGTAATCAGAATTAACTCTCACAATAAGGGTAGAGGTGACCTTCTTACTCAATGCTATGGGAAACTTCTGGCAGAAGCAAGGCCAGAAGCCAAGGATCCTTTCCCTCCAATCCTTCAAACTGAAACTATAGTTTCTGTACTTGTACGCCATAGATGCCAGTTATTTTTTAAACGAGGAAATCATGAAATTTGTAGGCAAATAGTGGAACCTAGAAACGATAACCCTGAATGAGGTATCCCAAAAGCAGAAAGACACACATGGTATTTACTCACTTATATAGAACTATAAGATAAGATAAACATACTGAAATCTATACACCTAAAGAAAATTAACAAGAAAGAGGACCCAGGTAAGATGATCAATCCTCACTTAGAAAGACAAATGGGATAGACATTGGATGTAGAAGGACAGGAGCCTACCACAGAGGGCCTCTGAAAGACTTTACCTAACAGTGTATCAAAGCAGATACTAAGACTCATAACCAAACCTTTGGCAGAGTGCAGGGAATCATAAGAAAGAAGGGGGAGTTAATATGACCTGGAGAGGACAGGAGCTCCACAAGGACCAAATATATCTGAGCACAGGGGTCTTTTATAAGACTGTTTCTCTAACCAAGGACCATGTATGGATATGACCTGGAACTTCTGCTCAGATGTAGCCCATAGTAGCTGAGTATCCAAGTGGGTACCCTAGTAAGGGGAACAGGGACTATTTCTGACATGAACTCAATGGCGGGCTCTTTGACCTTCCCCCCACACCTGAGGGAGAAGCAGCCCTACTAGGCCACAGAGGAGGACTGGAGATAAGTGATAAACCAGGATCGGATGAAAGGGCAGGAGGTCTTCCCCTATTGGTGGACTTGGAAAGGGGCAGGGAGGAGATGAGGGAGGGAGGGTGGGATTGGGAGGGAATGAGGGAGCAGGATACAGTTGGGATAAAAAAATTATTAAACTGTAACTAATATTTAAAAAAATAGAAAAATTAAGTATGTATTTATTTGTATATTTGTTGGTCATGTGTGTGCCTATGTGAGCTAATGTATACTATGTGAATGCATTTGTCCCCAGTGGCCAGAAGAGGAACTGTATCTCCTGTAGGGAGTTATAGGCCATTGTGAGCCACCTGGGGTAGGATCTGAAACAGAGCTTTGTACCTCCAAAAGAGCTACTGACCCATCTCTCCAGGACCCTAGTTTTATTTTAAACAAGCATGAAACCGCATTAAGTGACTAGTGTTTTTAGCTATTTTCCAAATGTTAGACTTTCTAAACATTGAGCATGGCAAATGAATTACTATATACTCCATTAGACTGAGCAATAGTTTCATATTAAAATCAAATACATTTACATTATTAAAAACTATTAACAAAAGTTGTAGTAGTATTATTAAAAACAGTAAAAAATAATTTATATTATATTTTCTAGTCAGCTCAAAAAGCTATTATTAACTCCTTAAGCTTTCAGCATCCCATTTTCTGACAGATGAAATTCTAGGATCCACATTCTACAATAGATAGAATTCTCTCTGCTACTACATACTGGTTTGTACTCTTTTAGAATTATGTTGTTCTTGTACACGGGAAGTTAATATATGAACAAAATAGCTCTGCTCATTTTAAATTTTATTCATGCATCTGTTTGTTTGTATGTGCATTTGTGTGTATCTATATGTGTACAGACATTCATTTTCTGTATGTCCACACACATTTATAACATATTGTGCATGTTGAAGACAAAGAAAGCCTGAAGGAATGGATTCTTCCCTTTCACCATCTGTGTCCTATGGGTCAGACTCAGCTCAGGAGGTTTATTTCGTCCATTGCCTTTATCCATAAAGGCACTTTGATGATATACTTTATGGATTTTATCAATGATAATCTTTATAATATTAGTCTTCTATTTAAGTAAGCTGAATACATCACATTTATCCTTATTGCCATCAAAAGAAGTAGTCCTAATGTTACTCAGTAATGAGTTTTCTCTTATTTACTATTTGTTTTATTTTATGTTCTTTAATTCTTTATAAAGGACGTAAAGAAGCTTGATGGGCGTGGCCTTTAAGCAGCCTACGCATGTATTTATTTATATATTGTCCACAATTCTGAATGCCATAGACACTTATCTTTGTCCAGATTTTCTCAACTATTGTTTTTAAAAAAAATAAGCTAGAATATATTTTTATGATAACAACAAAATGGTATTCTTTATTAATTACACTTTATTCACTTTGTATCCCCCTTGTGGTTTCCTCCCTTCTCCCATCCCAATCCCTCCCTTCCTCCACCCTCTGCATGCATGTCCCTCTCCATGGCCACTGATAGGGGAGGTCTTCTTTTCCTTCCTTCTGATCTTAGTCAATTATTTTTAAATAAAATAATCAGTGCTAAGAAATAGTATTAATAAAGGGCATTTAATAAGATGAAAATTAGTTAGATTTATTGTTCTGCATTGTTTCTGAAAAAAAAAAAACAACACTAAAAATTGTAGTGAGAATTTTTGGTTATATTTTAAAAAAGCACAGAAATGTTATAGGAACAAGTTTTTGTTTTAATCCCAGGTGTGGGATATAGAGCTGCTTCAGATTGTCTACAGCAGGTGAATACTATTTGCCTCATGCTCTGGCATAGGTGTGATTTTACCAGCTAAACATAGTAACATTTGGAATTCTGGAGACTCTTACGAAGGTACATAAATGCTAAGGCCCCAAGAAAGGAGGTGCTGCTGCTTCCCCAGCTGCTGTTGCTGTTGCTGGATGCTGTTTGTTCTTGTTTTCTGGATTGCTGGTTGCTGTTTGAAGTTGTTCTAGCAAAGAAGATCAATTTCTCCCCAAGAAACTCGATACCCCTAACCAGCAGGAACTAGTATAATATTGACACCCCATTTTCCTTCTAGTCTTCTTCTTTTCCTACCTACTGTTGGCAATATAGAAAGAATAGGGATGATGCGGAGAGGTAGAAAAAAGAATCAATGAAGTAGCCAAAATATGACTACAAAAAAGTATCAAAACAGCAAGAAATATGAAAATTAAAATAGATCATGAGAACTGAACATGTTACAGCTTTCTTTGGAACATGTTTTAACAGGTAGACCATATGAAAAGAGCTTCACCCTGCAGAGCACTAAACAGAAAGATGAGGCTTCCCAGAATGGATCTTATGATGTCACAGAAACCAGAGTCAAAAAGAAATTGATAAAGTACTGAAATGGTTGGAAATGGGTAAAGTGTAGTAGCAAAACTTCTGGTTGAAAAATAGTTAAAGGAATGTAGAGTAAAGTGCTTGCCATACAAGCATGGAGGCCCGAATTTATATCTCCAAAACATATATAAACACATTCAGTATTGTGATCTGAACTTTATACTACCAACACTGGGGAGGTAAAAACAGGAGGAATCCTGAGGCTTACGGAGCAGCTAGTAATTGCAGAGAAGATAAGCCCCAAGTTCAGTGAGAGGCTCAGTCTCAAATTTTAAGCTAGAGAGATGGCTTAGTTATTAAGAGTACTTGCTGCTCTTACAGAGGTCCCAAGTTCAGTTTGCAATACCCACATGGCAATTTACAGCTGTCTGTAACTATCTGATGACTTCTTCTGGCCTTCATGAACATCAGGTAATAATGTGGATTACAAATACACATTCAAACCAAATAGTCAGATTCATAAACTAAAATAGAGAATAAAATTTAAAACAGCAGCAATTTTAAAAACACCGATATGTAAGTTGCAGAATGATGAAGAGACTTGACATAAACCCCTGCACTCCGATTGCAAATACAAGCATACACAAATAAACACACGCACACTATACACAATACACACAGAACGTACATGTACATGTGCACACACACACACACACACACACACACACACACACACACACATCACACCGAGCCAGTTAGAACCGCAAGTCCCTCCTCTACACGATCTTCTCTGGGACCCTTAGCTGGGGAAGCTGTACACATAGAACCTCAAGGCATCACGTAATTTCTGCTGTCTTCTTTCTAAGGAACTCATCCATTAGCAAAGATGCTCGTTTATAAAGCTAATATCTGGTTTCAGAGTCTGACTCTTAATTAAGGGTAAACATAAAACATGATTGATTTCCAACCACAGTCAAAACAAATTCAAGTTGTGGATCCAAAGAGCTGAAATCCACAAAGCAGAATAAACATCTATGCCCCGTTCTCTCTTGCTACACAGCCCATTCCCGGTGTTACCTTTGGTGTTTATAAGCTTGCCTGAACAGACATTGCCTGAAGCCACTCACATTTTTTTGACTTTTTTTTTTTACTTTTATTTATTTATTTTTTTAATAATTACAGTTTATTCACTTTGTATCCCCCCATAAGCCCCTGTCTCCTCCCCTCCTCATCCCACCCTCCCTCCCCCTTCTTCACACATGCCCCTCCCCAAGTTCACTGATATGGGAGGTCCTCCTCTCCTTCCTTCTGATCTTAGTCTATCATATCTCATCAGGAGTGGCTGCATTGTCCTCTTCTGTGCCCTGGTAAGGCTGCTCCCCCCTCAGGGGGAGGTGATGAAAGAACAGGCCTATCAGATTATGTCAGAGGCAGTCCCTCTTCCCATTACTATGTAACCCACTTGGACACTACACTGCCATGGACTACATCTGTGCAGGGGTTCTAGGTTATCTCCATGCATGGTACTTGGTTGGAATATGAGTTTCTGGGAAGACCCTTGTGTTCAAATTTTCTGTTTCTGTTGCTCTCCTTGTGGGGTTCCTGTCCTCTCCAGATCGTACTATTTTTTACATAAGATTCCCTGCACTTTGCCCAATAGACTTATGGCCAACTGTTGGGCCACTCACATTTTAGAGCCAGATGATGCCTGGGTCAGATGGAATCTCAAAGTGTCTTCACTGAACACAGGGGACTAACTGGGAATCTCTCTCAATGTGACTGCACTCACCCTGGAAAGTGAAAGACATTCTAAAAAGGCACTTGTGCCACTCCTTTTGGCCATGAGGCCTTTGAAACAATAGACTCTGAGAAAGTAGAATTCCTCCAGGAATCTCATGCTCTGAGAAGAAAAAGCCTAATGCTTAGACTGGCCAATCCAAGAATTTCTTCCCCTGAAGAGATTTAAAACTTGTTAAGAACATCTTTACTAGAGAAGCAATGGGCAGGATCACATTTTGATGAGCAGAATTCTAGGCTGTTTCTCAGGGCAAACAGGCATTCACACTGGCCTGCCCACAGGGACGTGGCAGAAGCCTATGTCATCATGTCAGCCGCCAGCTCCACCAGGTGTTGTAGCTGCTGTGCATACAAGGAACCCCAGCCGCCCCAGACCTCTTTCATGTAGTCTCTCTCTCTTTCATGCATGTGGGGTGTGTGTGTGTGTGTGTGTGTGTGTGTGTGTGTGTGTGTGTGTCTCCCATCCCTTGCCTCCTTCATTCATTACCTGTCTGTTTCTTCCCTGTTCCCATTCTTTGTCTCCATGTCTGTCTGTCTGACTCTCTCTCTCACTCATGTCCCTACTTTGCGATGGTGTCTTGTTCTCCCCTCTCCCAATAAACATCTTACACTAGATCTGCAGTGTGGCATGATTTCTCAAGAGTACAATTTGGCACAACCTGCCAAAGGCACTTTACCCTCACTGCATTTTCTTCTATCACTTATTGTGTGACACTATGAAATGGAGACATGGGCAAACATCTACTTACTCGATGGGAAACTGATAACAGACCAGCATAAGGATACCAACAAAGTCACAAATTTGGTGAACCAATTAGTTTCATTGTGGTTAATTGCAGAACTATGGGTAAGAAGTTTGATATAAGGGCAGAGATGACTTAAAAACAGCTGTATCACCAACCTCCCCTTTCAACTCCCCAGCATGGGTGATATCTTATATTATATAGCCTGAAGGCAGCTTGCCAGTTTAGAAAGTATCCTTTCTCAGTCTTTTCCAGGCATGTCTGCTGTTCTAGGAGTGGCTCTCAGCAGTCCTTACAGCTCATACATGCTTAGCGACAGAGGGGCCTGGTGTATACAGCCAGTTTTAGAATCTTTTTAAAGCTACTGAGTTGTTTATTTCCTGATTTTAATGAACTTCCCTGCATGATTAAATGTTTCACCTCCTCTTAGAACATCCTGTTGTTCTATATCCCTGAAAATATGCTGTGTCTTAATGAGCTTCTCTCAGAGATGGAAGGTTTTATTTTCAAAGGAAACCATTACATGCCAGCAGTAAAGGTGTCTTCACTAAATGTAAGTAGCAGATCATGTCTCTGACAACGTGATCAATTTGTGTGGTTATCTTGAGCCCTCCTTTCTCAGATAATGAGAATTGTTATATATTGACAGCATCCACAATTATCAGCATTCTAATAAACAATCTTAGAATTTCAATTACCGTCTGTACTCAGAAACATGTAAATAGCTCTTCCATCCCATTTTATGGGTCAAAGCCAGAGACTGGAAAAATTGAGAAAATAGGCCAGAAAATCTTCAGAAAAATGCATGGAAGAATTTGTGGCCATTTTTGATCCTTCACAATCAACAAAATTGTAAGAGAAAGGCAAGGAAAGGGTTGGAAAACAACAAGCAGCCCAAGTGTTAAAAGACATGGGATGACAATAATATCAGAAACTTGTAGGTATCTCTTCCATGCCATTCTGTGGGTCACAGCCAGAACTTGGCAAGATCCAGAAAGCAGGCCAGAAAATTTTATGAAATAATGTTAAATAAATCCTCTACAACCAAGAATCATGATAGCAATAGCAGAGAAATGAAAACAATATGAGAAATGTGTATTTATCAAAGCAACATACCATTAATCAGTTAGAGCAAAACAAAACATGAAAAAAAAGGAAAAAAAAAACAGGAAATTTAGTTGGTTGAAGGGACATGGGGGGAAGTGTGAACAGAGGAGGGGTTGCATAAAGGATTAAAAGTTTCCAAAATACTGAACAGTTTTCAGAAAGAATGAGAAGGACTTTGCAGATATTTCAGCATTTGCTGAAAATTCAGAATGTAATGATGTAAGAAAATGAACCATAAGTGTCCAGAAAAGAGAAACATTCACCAAAACCAGAAAAAAAAAAAAAAAACATAAAAGGAATCTAAATGTCACCATTTGTTTCCAAGTCAAAATTAAAAATCAGTAGACAAGAGCTCAGAATTCTTAGAGGAAATAATATGCTACAATTCTATACTCAACCAAAGTATCTATCCAGCATGACTTAGAGTAAAGGAACTTTCTACATGTGGAGATGGTTAAGGTTACAATGACGGAGAATCCAGAAAAATATATGTGGGGGTAGGGGAGAGAGAATGAGGTCTAGCAATCCTAGAACATTAATTGTGTTTTTCATGTCAGGGCCAGGGAAAGGGTTGAGATGTTTTGGAGTTAAAGGCCATCACCAGCACAAATAATAAAGCAAGGAAGTTCATCAATCTCAGCACTCAGGAGGCTGCTGCTTTGAGGCCTGTTTGGTCTACATAGTTACTGCCAGGCAGCTAAGAATACATATTCAGACCCTGTATCCAGAAAAAAAAAGCCCAACAAATTAACACACCAAATAAAAACTACAAAAAGAAATGAAAAAGAAAACACACTGGCTTCATTTTCTTCATTTGTGGCCTGGCAAGCCTGCCCAACCGATCCAAAGGAAGAGGTGATCAAAGACCCAGCAACTGAGTCCATGTCAGAGACAGCCCCTGCATCTCTTACTATGGAATGCACACTGAGACTGAATTGTCTACGGGTTACATCTGAGAAGGGAGTCTAGGTCCTCTCCATGCATCCTCCTTCGTTGGAGCATCAGTCTCTGCAGGTCCTCCTGAGCCTAGATATTTTGTCTCTGTGGAGCCCCTGTTCCCTCCAGGTCTTTCTATCTTCTCCTTGTTCCATAAGACTCCCTGAACTCTGCCCAATGTCTGGCTATAAGATAAGATTCGGCATCTGTTTCAATACCCTGCTGGGTAGATTCTTTCAGGGTAGGTTCCTGCCCTATTCCTTGTCTTCTCTTGCTTCTAATGTCTATACTCTTTGCCCTTCTGAATGAGGATTAAGCATTTTCCCTAGGGTCCTTCTTGTTGTTTAGCTTCTTTAAGACTTTAGATTTAGTATATATTTATCCTATATTATATGGTTAATATCTACTTATAAATGAATAATATATAAGACTCAGGCATCGTTGTGGAAGAGGGACAGAAAGACTGGGAGAACCAGAGGTGACAGGTAACTATAGGGGCATGTTGCTTTCTGGATACAGCAGAATTGTTGTACATATGAATTCATAGTAGTTGTGACAGCATACAAGAGATCTTCACAAGCTCAAACCAGACAAAATTCACAGCCTGGGCAGGGGAGGCAGTCACACAAAGACCTGCCCTGACATCAGGAGCCATTGATAGCCACTATGGTAAAAGATCCAGCTTCCTTCAAAGGTGAGGTCCCTGGTGTGTCAACTAGGCTTCAATGGAAGTACACATATATGAGAAAATAAAAACAGCATGCACACTCACACACACACACACACACACACACACACACACATGGGGGGATAATAAATTGTTTTTGTGGAAAACGGTAGATTTTGGAAGCATTGGAGTGGAGAGAGGAGGTGAATAATATCAAAATTCAATGTATGAAATTCTCCAAGAATTAATTTAAAAGTGAAATTCCAAAAGACACTAAAATTACAAACACTACTAGCACACCCTGCTACTGCCTCTGATTTTTAAGGGATGCTCTGCCAAGGTTGCACAGCGGGACTAGTTGTCAAGAGCTGTGCATCTTCTCCTGGTGTGTGCTTGTTAATGCTGACCTAAACAAGGAGTTACCTGTCCTCTGTGTGTTAGTGGTTCAGTCCAAGACTATACATTTTCTAATGATGCTCAAAGAAAGAAGGGGTAGTTCAAGTTTTCAGCATGTGTTAACGGTGTTCAGAGACAGTATCCACCCTGTAATAACTAGCCACATCTTCATTAATTTCATAGAGACCTGCATTTCAGGGAGCCCTATATGGTGTGCTTGCATTTGTGCAAACCAGGAAAACAGGGTTTGGAGTGATGGCACAGTAAGCAAAGTTATTTATGTGTGAGCATAAGGTTTGGAGTTTGCTCCTCAGAACCAGTTTATAAAGCAGTTGTGGTGATGTGTACCTGTAATCCCAGAACTAAGGAGCAGAAACATAAGGATTCTGGGGACACTATGCCTAGCCAGCCTAGCCAAGCTTGTAAGAGACACTGTCTCAACAAATAACACAGAAGCAATTGATTGAAGAACAAATTTGAAATTGAATTTGGGCCTCCACATGTCCATGAAGAGGCATACATTTACCCACATACACACAGAGATAAAAGGACATACAGGTATGACCTCAATGTGCTTGTTCTTATTAAAAGATGCACTTGTTTTGAAGCTAAGGCAGAGGTCCTTTGCAGCAATTGTTTCTGTACTAAATTGGAATGAAAATGATGTTCAGTATTTGTCCCCTGAAGGATGCAATGGGAACTTTATCAGGTGATGAATATGAAAACCAAGGACTTAATAACATTTTGTAATTCTGTAATTTTATAATTACATTTTGTATTTTGTAATTTTGTAAAACTGCTCATTAAAGTCCTGGTGGACTTTCTTTACCCCTGTTCTAAACAGGTAGCAACATTTCACTTTAGCTGTTGGTAACTGCTAGTTAGACTGAAGTCTGCATGCTTCTTTCGTAAGGTGGGATGATTTTTTTTTTTTTTTTGCCATTGAGAGAAAAATCTTCATGTTTCTTTCACCTTAAGATTTTTTTTTCAACTGAGAGCAAAGTCTTCATGCTTCATTCTTAAGGGGAGATGATCTTTGCACACTTACCTTGTCTTTGCTTAGGGAAAGAATGAATGTCAGTTTTATATACAAAATACAGACATTAGCTGCACATAGTTCACTCATAAGAGAGTTCCATTAAAATTCCCCAGAACAATCTACTGGAAATGAATGTTGTAGCCAGTTTTGGAATCTTAGTCTAATTATCACTAGTTTCTTGTGATGGTGAAACTTAATCTTAAGGACTATGTACTGTAGATTTCTCTGTTTTAAAATACATTAGAATATACTGATTATTAGTGTGTGTGTGTGTGTGTGTGTGTGTGTGTGTGTGTGTGTGTAAGTGCCTGCACATGCACATGCACACACAATCTGTGTAGAGTCCAGAAGTCCACCTTGCACATTTGGGTGTTGTTCCTCAAGAACTGTCCACCTTGCTTTAGACACAGGGTCTCTCCCTAGGGCTTCATGATTCTGCTAAGCTGATTAGCAAGCTCCAATGATCCTCCTATCTCCACTAATTTGTAGAGAAATAAGAACGTGAGCATCAGCCAGCTTTTTACGAAGATGCTGTGAGCAGAACTCAGGAACTTGTGAATGAACTTAGAATTCATAGAGATGAGTCACCTCCACATCCCCTAACAATAGAGTCATTAAAACAACCCTGCATCGCCATGTGTTGACCTACCCTACTAGCCCTGGTCCACGAATGCTTCATGCAGCTTATTCTTTTCTGCCCTTCACTAACTTCTTTTTTACCTGTATTCACTTGGTCCTATGGTTTCCTTGTAGCCCCAACTCACCAGTGATTAAAACTACTAACATCAAAAGTACAGTAAGAGAATAATTTTGGTCTGTGGGTAGATTTTAGAATGTCAATGTACTCATTTTAAAACATATTCCTATACAAAGTGGACAAATTATAATTAATAAAAATTAAAATAGAAGTCTTAAGAATGTGGAATATTAATAGTTATTTATATGGCTTAATTAATTTTTAGTATCTATGTGTTAATAGACTAACATTTATATAAATGTTCTGTTCTCATGTATGTTGCTCTATTGCAATATTTTTAAGAGAAATAACTTTTAATGTTCTATGGCACAACAGGTTAACTATGGTTGATAACAATTAATTATGTGGTATTAAAAACAGACAATGAGAATTTTCAATCTTCCCAACATCTGAATAAAACCTAAGAAAGTTACTATGATGTCCCTATCAAAATTCCAGCATACTTCTTCACAGATCTTTTTTTTTTCTTTTTCTTTTTATTTTATTTTTCTTTTTAGTTACATTTTGTTAACTCAGTGTCCCAGCTGTATCCCGCTCCCTCATTCCCTCCCAACCCCACATTCCCTCCCTGGTCTCCTCCTTGTCCCTTTCCAAGTCCACTGATAGGGGAGGACCTCCTCCCCTTTCATTTGACCCTGTTTTATCAGGTATCTTCTGGGCTGGCTGCAAAGTCCTCCTCTGTGGCCTAACAGACTGCTCCTCCCCTGGAGGGGGGGGGGCGTCAAACAGCCTGCCTTGAGATCCTGTTAGAAATAGTCCTTGTTCCCCTTACTTTGGAAAACTACTTGGTTACTGAGCTACCATGGGCTACATCCGAGCAGAAGTTCTAGGTTATATCCATAGATGGTCCTTGGTTGAGTGTCAGTCTCAGAAAAGACCCTGTGCCCGGATATATTTGGTCCTTGTAGAGCTCCTATCCTTTCCTTATCATACTAACTTCCCTTCTTTCATATGATTCCCTGCACTCTTCCGAGGGTTTGGTTATGAGTCTTAGTGTCTGCTTTGAAACACTGCTAGGAAAGGAGGATCAATGGAACCGCATAGAAGACCCAGAAATAAACCCACACACCTATGAATACTCAATATTTGACAAAGAAGCCAAATCCATTCAATGGAAAAAGACAGCATCTTCAACAAATGGTGCTGGACCAACTGGATGTCTACATGCAGAAAAATGAAAATAGATCCATATTTATCACCCTGCACAAAACTAAAGTCCAAGTGGATCAAGGACCTCAACATAAAACCAGATACTCTAAATCAGTTGGAAAAAAAAGTGGGGAACAGCCTAGAACTCATTGGCACAGGAGACAACTTCCTGAACAGAACACCAACAGCACAGGCTCTAAGAGCAACAATCAATAAATGGGACCTCATGAAACTGAAAAGCTTCTGTAAAGCAAAAGACACTGTCATCAAAACAAATAGACAGCCTACAGATTGGGAAAGAATCTTCACCAACCTTTGATCTGACAGAGGGCTAATATCCAGTATATATAAAGAACTAAAGAAGCAGAAAAACAACAAACCAAGTAATCCAATTAAAAAATGGGGAACAGAGCTAAACAGGGAATTCTCGAAAGAGGAACATCAAATGGCAGAGAAACACTTAAAGAAATGCTCAACCTCATTAGCCATTAGGGAAATGCAAATCAAAACGACCCTGAGATTTCACCTTACACCCATCAGAATGGCCAAGATGAAAAACTCAAGTGATAGCACATGCTGGAGAGGTTGTGGAGAAAAGGGAACCCTCCTCCATTGCTGGTGGGAATGTAAACTGGTTCAACCACTCTGGAAGTCAATCTGGCGCTTTCTCAGACAACTAGGAGTAGTGCTACCTCAAGACCCAGCTATACCACTCCTAGGTATATACCCAAAATTTGCTCAAGTACACAACAAGGACATTTGTTCAACCATGTTCATAGCAGCTTTATTTGTAATAGCGAGAACTTGGAAACAACCCAGATGTCCATCAATGGAGGAATGGATACAGAAATTGTGGTATTTTTACACAATGGAATACTACTCAGCAATCAAAAAGGAGGAAATCATGAAATTTGCAGGCAAGTGGTGGGATCTAGAAAAGATCATTCTGAGTGAAGTATCCCAGAAGGAGAAAGACAAACTTGGTATATACTCGCTTATATAGACCTACAAGATATGATAAACATAATGAAATCTACACACCTAAAGAAGATAATCAAGAAAGTGTACACAGGCAAAGGTGATTAATCCTCATTTAGAAAGACAAATGGGATGTGCATTGAACTTATGACAGGAGTCTACCACAAAAGGCATCTGAAAGACTCTACCTAGCAGTGCTTCACAGATCTTGAAACTGATTCTCAGCTGGGAATTGAAGTCATGACTTCTGTACTTCATTTTTTAGTACTAAATTCTAAATACAAAAGAATTTTTTAGAAAACTTAATAAAGCTTTGTAGAGCAACGCTGAAGTAATAACCATTTTAAAATTTTCAATTATAATCTTTAATTAAGCATTGAAATATATCATAACTGTTACTGTTATAACTTTTCATCTATTCTACATGTGTTAACAAGCCAATATATAAACTACTGGGACATATATCTTGTGGTTAAAAAAAAAGAAAAAGAAAAAAAATAAAAATAAAAAAATATTAAAAAAACATATTCCTTCCCTGATAATAAATCACCACTCTTCTTTTTTTGTGTTCTGAAAAAAATAATCAGTCAAACAAACAAACAAAAACAATTCTCCTATAAAGGTATCCCTGACCCCCTTTCCTTTGCTTTGGCTACTGTTTTTCCAGATCTAAGCATCACCTATTATCCTTACCTAGCTTTGCTCCTGATGGACTTATACGTTCAGCCTGTATGTTTATGAAACTGGAGGGCTCTACACAACTTCTAAAATGCTATGTGTGCTTGGAAAATATTAACAAGTCTCTTGAACACACACACCCCATACACACACTTACACATACATACATACGTACAAGCATGCACACATAGTCATATATGCTAACACATACTTACATGTGCATACATAACCCCATGTGGCTAATACCTCAAATGTCATACACAAAATAAATGCCATTGCTTACTCTAACTCTTACTTCTAAACTAGCTTCTCAGAAGCCAACTTTGAAGGACGGTATCTCTATTCACGTTTAGTCTCATGTTCAGTTCCTTAAATCATTTCTTTCTTCTCCAATTCCTGATTTTTCCCCTGAAATATTTCTGAATTGCCAACCTGCTCCCTGTGGTGGTTGAAGGAAAATGACATCTATGGGCTTATTAGTCAGCAGGGAGATCATGAATATAACCTAGAACCCCTGCTCAGACGTAGGCCATGGCAGCTCAGCATCCAAGTGGGTTTTCCTAGTAAGGAACAGGGGACTGTCTCTGACATGAACTCAATGGCTGGCTCTTTGACCTCCTTTCCCTCTCTCCTCACAAGGGAGGAGCAGCCTTGCTGGGCCACAGAGGAGGACATTACAGCCAGTCCTGTTGAGACCTGATAGGCTATGATCAGATGGAAGGGGAGGAGGACCTCCTCTATCAGTGTACTTAGAGAGGGGCAGAGAGGCGATGAGGTAGGGAGGGTAGAAGTGGGAGGGAATGAGGGAGGGGCTACAGCTGGGATACAAAGTAAATAACCTGTGATTAATATAAAAAATAAAAAAAGAAATAAAATTATGGTCCTCGAAACCACAGATCTCTAGGGAGAGCAGGAATGTTAACAACATAGAACTGTCTTTCCAATAGGACATATGCAAAATCTCTTTTTCCATACAGGAAGCTGGAAATTGATTTATATAGCCCAGTGATTTGCATTATCTGTTGGGCTAGGCAATATTAATCTCTTACAAACAGGACTGGAGGCGGCTAGTAATCTAGATGACCCTTAAGCCAGCAGATCCCCAAGTTTTGACAATCAGGACTGGAGATACCTAATAGTCTAAATTACCTTTACCTTGTCTGTATAGCATGAAGCTCCCTGAAGCTCCCACAAACAGGACCAGAGGTAGCTAAAAGTACAAATGATCTCTACACTATCTGTAGAACAGGCCAAAACTTCCTTATGCCTTAAGTTGATTCAGGTAGCCTATCTATAGAACCCATCTTCTTGGGAAAAAAAAATGACATGCACCCTGAGTCGTTTTGATGTAAGTATGCTTCCTGGTGCACCAGGGAGTATGTAATACCAAGAAACTTTCTTTTCCAGATTATACTGTGTTTAAAATTGTCAGGAATAAACCATCAGGAACCAGACTCCTGGAAGTTTTGATCCAGAGTGACAACAATCTGGATTGAGTTTTCATTCTCACCTCTTCCCAGTTCAACCTCCCATCCCCATTGTCTGCTGTGGCCAGCTATAGAATCCCTTTCACAAGGAGTGGAATTACTTGGGAAGGATTGGTGTGTGTAGCCTTATTGGAGTAAATGTTGCCTTGCTGGAGGAAATGTGTCACTAAAGGTAGGCACTGGAGTTCCAAAAGCGCAAGCCAGGCCCAGTGGCTTTTCTTTTTCCTGCTGCATGTGAATCTGGATGTAGAACTATCAGCTACTTCCGCAGTACTATGCCTTTCAACATGCTAGCATGCTTTTCATCATGATTAAATGCTTTTCTTCATAGGAGTTATCATGGTTATGGTGTGGTGTTTCTTCATAGAGTTCTAAGTTGTAAGCTGGTACCATGGAGTGGGGTTTTGCCGGGATAGGCCTAACCATGCAGCCCGTTGGCCAAATGAAGACTTTGGATTAGAAAAACATTTGAATGCATTAAGTGGGGCTTCATGAGCCATACTTGTAGGAACAATAAAGGACAGTGGTACAGAGGGTGATTTGAAATGTGTGGCCTGATCAAAGAAGTTTTAGAGGAGAAGAATATTAGTATGTGGCCTAGAGACTAATTCATGTGATGTTTTAGTTCAAAAAAAAAAAGTAAATGTGGATCCTTTTTGCTCCTGTCCAAAAGAAATCTGTTTGAGGTTAAATTGAAGAGTTGTGGATTAATGGCATTGGCAGAGGAGATTCTAAGATAGCTTAGTATTGACTGTGCCTTGTGTCCGTGTCTATTAGTAGCCATTCTTCTGCAGCTCTATAATTAAGGGGAGCAAGCTACTCAAGAAAACATATAAAATGCACAGTTTGAGAAGAAAAAGGAAAAACAGAAAGTTTCCTGTGGCTACACCCAGTGCTCAAGGAGATAAAAAGTTTAAAGAGCAGCCTGATGCTAAATGAAATAAACATAGTGTGAAATAATTGATTGAATGTGGATTGACTTTATTTATTTACTATTTATTTATCTTACATTTTATTATCATCATCATCATTTATTATAATTTATCAATGTGTATCCCAGCTGTGGCCCCCTCCCGTGTCTTCTCCCAATACTATCCTCCTTCCCTCTTCTTTCCCTATGCCCCTCCCCTAGTCCACTGATAGGGGAGGGAAGTTCCTCCTCCCCTTCTATCTGATCTTAGCCTATCAGTTCTCATCAGGACTGGTTGCATTATCTTCCTCTCTGACCTGGCAAGGCTGAAACCCCCAGGGAGAGGTTATCAGAGGACCTGGCACTGAATTTATGCCAGAGACAGCCTCTGCTCCTTTTACTAGGGAACCCACTTGGAGACTGAGTCTACGGAATACGTCTGAGCCAGGGTTTTAGGTCCTCTCCATGCATTGTCCTTGGTTGGAGTAAAAGTCTCTGCAGGGTTCCCAGGGCCCAGTTATTTTGGCTCTGTTGGTCTCCTTTTGAAGTTCCTGTCCCCTACAGGTCTTTGTATTTCCCCCTTCTTTCATAAAATTCCACGCATTATGCCCAAAGTTTTGCTTTGGATTGACTTTTTAATTTTTATTTTTTATTAAATTTTTAATTTTTTATTAATTACAGTTTATTCACTTTGTATCCCAGCTATAGCCCCCTCCCTCATTGCCTCACAATCCTACCCTCCCTCCATCATCTCCTCTCATGCCCCTCTCCCAGTACACTGATAAGAGAGGTCCTCCTCCCCTTCCATCTGACCCTAGCTTATCAGGTCTCATCAATACATCAAGACTGGCTGCATTGTCCTCTGGCCTAGCAAGTCTGCTCTCCCCTCAAGGGGAGGTGATCAAAGAGCCAGCCACTAGTTCATGTCAGAGACAGTTCTTGTTCCCCTTACTAGGGAATCCACTTGGATACTGAGCTGCCATGGGCTACATCTGAGCAGGGTTCTAGGTTATATCCATGAATGGTCCTTGGATTGATTTTTAACCTGTGACTCTGCTAGATTAAAGAAAAGTATGTAAAGAAGCAAAAATGAACAGGTCCTAATATCTGAAAACAAACAAATAATCTGGGTGCTCTAATGAGGCAGAAATCTCTTAAATAAATGGGCTGAATGGACATGTTTGTCCTGACTACGAGAGAAAAGTAATGTGTACACGAAATAAAAGACCATACATTCCAGGAAACTGACAATGACAAGGAAGGCATGTGGCAGCTGTTGAACTTGGTTAAAATACAAGCTGACATACAAACTCAAGTTAGACATTTTTTTGTTGTTGTTCTGATTATGGATGGATATAGGATAAAATACAAATGGCCTGACAGCCGGAGGTCCACCCCATGTGGTAGAAGGAGATCAACATTCTCTGAAACTGTCCTCTTATCTCTCTCTCTTCCCATCTCTTCCCTTCTCCCTCTCTCCCTCTCCATTTCAACAAATTAAACTGTAATGATAATTTAAAAAAAAAAAACTTTTAAATTTAGTAGAGTTCCTGATACCTAGTCTAACTTTGACTTTATTGTAATCGGATTGGCCCATTTTTCTCTATGTAGCTTAAGTTAATCAAGAACAAAGAAGGGAGTGAACAGGATTCTTTAATTTGTTCACATAATCCCCAGCTAAGCAGGGGCTGGAGTGATGGATGGATCAGCATTTAAGATCACGTGCTATTCTTGCAGAAGGCTCAGCTTTAGTTCCCAGCCCCAAAACAGCAGCTCACAACCATCCATAACTTCAGTTCCAGGGACTCAATGATCCTGCTGACCTGCACTGACAGATAGGCATACATACTACACATCCACATACAAGCAGCAAAACCTTCAAACACAAAATTGTAAAACCAACCAAACAAAAACCTGTTTAGAAATTACTCAAAATAATACATCTAAAGAGGCTACTATTTGTTTATGGGGCACATTCACGTTGGGTTTTTCTTGGGGGGGTTGTTTGTTTTTGCATCAATGGTATAGTTGCTCCCTTTCTACATTGCACTACTTCCTCCTTCCTTCCTTTCTCCATCCCCCTTTCATCTCTCACCATTTTACTTGAAAAAAGAAAGTTGAAAGCAACACCTAACTATGGGTTCACTTAGTGATGACATTGCTAGGCCCTTGTGTAGAAGATGTGGAGGGAGTAAGGCCTCCTCCACGGACAGAGATAATTTCTGTTTCTGTCTCTCACATACAGCCCTGAGCCAGCCGCAGTTCCCAGGGAATCATAGCTGACAGGTTTGCACTGATTAGCAGCCTCAGGACAGGGCATCTTCAGAATGAGATCAATGTCACTAGGCTTTTCCTCCCAGCAGCAACAAGAGAAGAAGAAAAAAAAAATGAAATCAGCAATTGCTTCCCAGTGTTGTTTATTAGAGGGAAATATGAGAGTCAGAAGTGTGGGGGAAAGGAGAAGGTTTAACAAGATGCCCTTAAGGGAGACCAGCAATAACAGTGGGACACCAACTTCTCTCTTCTAAATACTGTGAACAAAGCCTACACATTCAAATAAAATGCATAGCTTAAAGCTTCAGGTTTTATGATGTATGCTGGATAGAGGTGTGTGTGTGTGTGTGTGTGTGTGTGTGTGTGTGTGTGTGTGTGTGTGTAAATTGTGCATGTGTTTAGGCAAGCGTGTGTTGAGTGCTGTGTTTGGGATGTGCTCAATGTATATGTTTGTGCTGTGCTGTTTGCAAGTGTGCACGGTGTATATGTGTATGTCATCTGTATGTATGTATGGTGTATGCAAGTGTGCAAGAATGAACATGGAGGTGTGTATGTGTTCTGTGTGTGCAGTAGTGTATGCATGTGTGCATATATGTGTGGCGTACGTCTGCGTGAATGTACGTGTTTGTGGTGTATGTGTGTATGTGTGTAGGTCAGAGGGGAGTGACTTCCTTAGTTCTTTACTTACTTTGAGATTTATTTATTTTTCTTTTATATGTGTGGGGGTTTTGCCTGCATATATATGTGAACAGCATGTTTGTGCAGTGGCCACAAAGTCCAGAAGAGGCTTTCGCTCCTCTGGAACTGTAGTTACAAATAGTTGTGAGCCACCATGTGGAAACTGGGAGCTGAACCCCCGTCTCTGTACTTCAACTTTTGAGACACAGTCTCTCTTTCAGCCTGGAGTTTGTTGATTAGCTGTAGTGTTTACTGGTGTGTCCCTAGTACCAGCCTGTTTCTATCCCCCACCTGTTCCCAGTCCTTGGGTTATAGGTGTGCACTGTCACAGCTGACAGTGGGGCTCTGATTTCAATTTACCATGCCTAACAAGCACTCTCCCCAGAGTCATCTCACAGCCCCACTTAGATTTTTGAGATATTTAATTTTTTCTTTATTTGCAGGAGATTTCTTCTCATCAGAGTCTTCACAAGGGATCAGAGAATATTTTGACAGTCTTTCAGGGTATGTGGGGAATGAAATCACCTGGCAACCCTGTCACAGAAATTTGTTCTGATATATTCTAGTTGTGAGAAGCGGCCTAGGGTTAAAGGGGGGGGGGTGCTAACCCTGATTCATTGCCCAGTTACTGCAGGCCCCACTATGCTTACTTCTGATTTTTATTTCTTGAAATTATAGCAGGTCTTGCTTTGCCCGGAACAAAAGTCCTCACCTGAAATAAGAAGCAATCTGCTGTAGAGAAAGATTTTATTTGTTTTTGTTCCTTACTAACAGTGGAATACTCAGGTAGCCTGAAGTTTCCCCAAATTTCTGAAGACAGTGTTGTACCTCAAAGCACAATAAGTCAATATTATAATCCCTGTATGGAGACTGACTCAGAGACCTCTCTCAAAATCAGTGTGGAGAACAAAAATATTGCTAATACCAGAATTGCCCTTGAAATAAACTTTGCAACACTGTGGCTCACAGACTATGGTTTGGCACCTGCTCCTGCTGATGTCTTCATTTTGTTCTCTAAAACAACCGTGTCTTTGAACCTTAGTGAAAAAAAAATCTTGTAAAATTAAAAGTAAAATTTCTATTTAAATGTTAGTATTGTACTCAAGTTATGTGTTTATTTGTGTTGGGGAGGCTTGCATATGTGGAGGTAATTTCTTTCCTCCATAACGTGGGTATCAGGGATTGAACTCAGGTCTTCAAGATTGGGGGGCAAGTGCCTTTACATGCTGAGCCATCTCACCTACCAAGTCTTTATTTAAAAATATAGCAAGAGGATTTTGCTTATTTACATAATTTGTTTGCCATACAGCTTTAAAACAAATACTGGAATCACAGGATAAACAAGAGTTTAATGAAGTCACAAAATCAATCAATAGAGTAGTCAAATGGTTTCCTTGTAAAACCATTCACATTTTATACTAAAACACAAGTAAAAGACTAATAGCAGGGGAACGTTTCAATCCTTGGTAATAGGATTAGCCTTTTTGCAAAGATTTATTTCTAATTTTCAAGGGTAAAAAATATTCTGTAAATCTTTATACATATAAATATAAATCAAAATTGCCTACCTTGCACTCCATAAATGGGCACAAAGTAGCCCATAGTCCAGGAAGAGAGGATATAAGGTTAGGATTTTGCCAGTAGTCTTGTCTGATCACTCACACAGCACTTCTCTTAGATGTCTGTTTGGTGTGCCCCTGTTTCATCTGAGACCAGAGAGAGAAATGAAGATTAGATTTTGCCCCTGAATCATAATGGAAGTTGTAGGTCTTGCTCACAGTGCTCATTAAACATATGTGCTACATAAACAATCAAACAGAAAAGCACATGGACTCACACACAGAATCTAAGCAGGGCTGATCTGTCTAACACACCACTCATATTTGTCTCTACTTATCGCCTCCTTCTTTCATCCATTATGTTCTCAATTTTGTTCAAGTTGGTTGGCCTTGTCCATATCTCATGAATGTAAGTGGAAGGGAAAGATGGTTAGGTGGATGAAGTGCTGGCTTTGCAGGCATGAAGATGAGTTTGATATCCAGCACAAGTGCTGAGTGTGGTGGAGGCACTTGTAATCTTGTCTTGGGGAAGTGGAGACAGGGTCCATTGCATGACCAGCTTAGTGTACTTGGTGAGCTCCAGGCTGATGCAAAGCACTATTTTACAAAGCAAGTTGAATGACATTCTAGGAATGATAGCTGAGGTTCTCCTCTAGCCTCTACAAGCACAGTAGACAGACATACATGAGCACACACATAAAAAAGAAAAGAGTTTATAAATGTGAGAAGGAGCAAGAAAAAGTGAAAGAAAGAACAAATCAGAGAGAGAGGAGAGAAGGAGAGAGAAAATAATTGTCTTTTGGGTTTTGAGATACTTTTTGTGTTGAATATAATGTTGATTTACTTCTAATATTTGCATTGGAATAAGGTCTTCTGGTGCTAAAATCAAAAATAGAAAAGGAGAAAGGCCGCTGCTGGCTCTGGGAGGCCTTATTTTCTCCTCGTTAAAGGGTGTGGAAGGCCAAAACGCTAGACATGGTACATGGCCAGAGCAGTGGGGTATGTCTAACTTTGTAGTTAAAAATTATATTTAGTTCAGATGAAAACATTTTAAGAGCAGAATCTGGAATATCTCTTTGAAGTTCAATTGCCTATAATACATTTGTGCAGCTAACTTTTAATATAATGGAGAAGGCTTTATCTGTGCACACACCATTGAATCCACCTCCACAAACAAGCCAGGGACAAAACAACTGTTGCCAAGATCATCTGAAATGCTTTGAACATGTTGAATCCCTATTAGCCCTAATCCTGGAGAGAGACTGGTTTTGTCTCTCTCTCTGTCTCTGTCTCCCTCTCCATTTCCACCCCCCTTAAAGTCATCATTCTCTGTTTTCCTTCTTGCTTCCCTCATTCTCTTGTTCCTCTCCTCCTAAGACCATTAATAGTCCATTTTCAAGGATCATACTCAGTGAGTATATATCATATGTGTCCTTCTGTTTCTGGGTTACTTCACTCAGGATGATCTTTTCTAGTACCCACCATTTGCCTGCAAATTTCATGATTTCCTTTTTTTTTAATTGCTGAGTAGAATTCCATTGTGTAATGTACCACAATTTCTGTGTCTATTTCTAATTGAGGGACATCTAGATTTATTTTTATTTATTTTTTTTTGCAGATTCTGGCTATTAAAAATAAGGCTGCTATTAACATAGTTGAGCAAATGTCCTTATTGAATGGTGTGCCATCTTTTGGGTATATGCCTAGGAGTGATATAGCTGTATCGTGAGGTAGCACTATTCCTAATTTTCTGAGAAAGTGATAGATTACCTATTAAAATCTATAGTCCTAAAAAAGCTAAATAAGGCGGACCCTAGGAAAGATGCTTAATCCTCATTCAGAAATTCAAACATGATAGACATAGGAAGTAGGAGAAGATAAGGAGCAGGACAGGACCCTTCCACAGAGGACCTCTGAAAAGTTCTACCCATGAGGGTATAGAAGGAGATACTGAGACTCATAGCCAAAATTTGGCCAGAGTGCCAGAAACCTTATTGAAGAAGAGGGAGATAGAAGGTTCTAGAGGGGACAAGAACTCCACAAGAAGAACAACAGAGCCAAATTACCTGGGCCCAGGGAGACCTGCAGAGACTGATACTCCAACTAAGGACCTAGACCCCCTTTTCAAAGGAAGCCAATTGGCTGCTAAGTTTCCAAGTGGGTTCCCTACTAAAGGGTACAGGAGTCTCTGACAGGAACTCAGTGGCTGACTCTTTGATCACCTCCCACTGGGGGTGCAGCCTTTCCAGGCCACAGAGGAAGATGATGCAGCCAGTGTTGATGAGAGCTGATAGGCTAGGGTCAGATAGAAGGGCAGGAGGACCTCTGCAATCGGGAGACTAGGGAAAGGGCATAGTGGGAGAAGAGGGAGGGTGGGTGGGATTGGGAGGAGATGAGAAGGAGGCTGCAGCAGGGATACAAAGTGAATAAATTGTAATAAATAAATATATAATTAAGTTTAAAAACAATAAATAAAAACAAAAAAAGAATCATACACAGATTAAAAATTTAAAAAAAAATCTCCATTTTGTTTCTGTATGAATGTCATTTATTTCTCTCTTCATTCAAAGTGACAATTACTTGTTTAGAGCAAATTATGGGTATGGTTACTCTGTGAACTTGGCTTGATGTGCATTGGCTATGATTGTTATCAAGGAATTGCATTCTCAAGAGATAGACCCATTTGAATGATGAGAAATTATAGAGTCCTGAAGAACTGATTTATTCTCAACAAGGTCAATCCTTCTGCTCACGGGAGCTAATACATTTACTCACAGAACAACACACCCAAACAAGTGAAAGAATGATGTTTGTAGTGAAATGGGGCTCACCACTTCCTTCCACTTATTAGTGAGAAAAATTGATCATTTCTCCCATTATGTCAAGTCACTAATACATTTTTATGGGATAAATGCATACTCCAGGCACACAGTTCTGCACAAAATGGTGATTTACACTGTGGTTAGTGGTGGCCATTCTAGTTGCCCATGTCTGTAAGCAGTCTCTCTCCAATCCTCCAGGAAACAACCCTAGTGAAACTCATTAGGTCCCCAATTAAAACAAACCAACCAACCAACAATGAGAAACCTAGGGCAGTGAGATATCTCAGTAGGATAGTTGTCTAAATCTAAGTCTGACAACAAAATTTGAAAGGGAGTCCAGGATAATGGGGAGAGAATATAAACTTCTTCAAGTTGAACTTTGAGTTTCATAAATGTACCACGGCATGTGTATGCCCCCAAACATGTGCGCGTGTGTGTGTGTGCGCGCACACACACACACACACACACACACTAAATGAATGAATAAATAGATAGATAGATAAATAAATAAACAAAGAAATAAGTAAATACTACTAAAAATGGAAACCTAGAAGACATGACCTGGAGAGATGCCTTAGCTGTTAAGAATGCTTACTGAACAATCAGGAGGAGCAGAGGTTGGAGTCTCTGAGTTAGAGTTGGCACGCACATATCCAGCCAGAAATGGGTCTAATCTCTTTAGCTTTAATTGTGGAATCTAGTGCCTTCATCTGGCCCCTTGTAAGCTCCAAAATGCACACATACACACAATTAAAAAAACCTTCTTGAAATATATGCAATTTGAAAATCTACTAATGGAGAAAAGGAAGGAGCAGTTCTGAAAGTAATAGAAACATGAGGGTAATGGGGAGTGACTATGGTAAAGGGCATTATATACATGTGTGAAAATAGTATAATTAAACCCATTATTTTATATAATTAATACATACTAATAAAACTTCATAACATTGTTTACCTATGTCAGAGACAATATTTTAAAGATGTAATTGTTTTTATTGTATGGATGTGTCTGTTTTGTCTGCATGTAGGGGTATGGACCAGGTACCTGTAGAAGTGAGAAGGAAGTATTGGATGCACGGGATCTGGAATTACAGATGGTTGTGAACATGTCAGTGCTGGGAACTTATGCTAGTCCTCTGCAAGAGCAATAAGTGTTCTCACCTGCTGAGCCAGCTATCCATCCCCAGAAACACTTATTTCCTATCTGCCTTTATATTCTGAATTCAAAATCTGGGCACACAAACCTCTTAAAAATAAATTAGAAAAACCATAAATGAGAAAGGCTTATCAGATACAACCAGTACTACCATCCAGCAGGTCATGCTTCACAGCATGACACTGTGAGATGAAGAAAGCCTTCAAAACTCTATCGCTCCCTTCAAAGTGAGCAATACTGACTGGGACATAGAGCACACATTTGCTTTATATTGTTTTTGTCAGGGTATTTTATCAAAGCAATGGAAAGATAACTGAGACACAGTGTCCAAATAGGTGAATGAGAGAACACATTATAAGAATGCCTAGCCTTTGTCAGAGCATGCCAGGCAAATGACCACAGATGTTGTCACACAATTTTGCAATTATCTAAGACCTCCCTCAACAGCTTTGGAGAGGTTCCATGCTAATACTCATGAGCAAAGGAGGGGCATTGTTAGGACTAGTGGAGACAGTACTTAAGCTAAAGTAGCCCATTGGGAATGATGGGAAGGGCTAAACTCTTGCAGCCATCACAGCACCCCAATGTCCTAAATCTTCTGCTCTTGTGCAGGATCCTGTGCTGTAGGTGGAACATGCTTGCCTAGCTACCTGCCTCATTTGCCAGTGTTTCACCCATAGCAGCAGCACCTGGAATTGACTTTCCATGGTAACAACTTCAGAGTTCTTTTTTATAATCCATTAGCAACTGGGTGCTGAACTTATGCTAAAAGACTAACAGAAGTCAGGTAAAATATCATTTGGGATTCAATCAATAGTAAAGGATGATGGTGACCTTAGGAAAACAGGTTCTTGCAAAAAATGTTAAGATAGTGTTGTTTGGACAGAATACATACCCCTAATCTTAGTATTACTCAATATTTTTTGTTTGTTATTTCCATCCTTTGTTCCTTCTTTCCTTCTTTTGTTTCCTTCCATTCTTATTGATTCTTTTTTCTTTTACAATTTATTCATTATATATCCTGCTTGAAGCCCTCTTCCTCAACTCTACCCAGCCCCACCCTCCCTCCAGCTGCCCTCATCCCCTTCCCCTATTCCACTGAAAAGGTGAGTTCTCCTCCTTGTCATCTACCCATAGCTTATCAAGTCTCATCAGGACTGCCTGGATCCTCTTCCTCTGTGGCCTTGTAAGGCTGCATTGCTAGGGGCAGTGATCAAAGAGCAGGCAACCGAGTACATGACAGAGGCAACCCCTGTTCCCCGTACTCAGAAACCTACATGGGGACTGAGATGCCAATTGGCTACATCTGAGCAGAAGTTCTAGGTCCTCTCCATGTATAGTCTTTGGTTGGTACATCAGTCTCTGCAGGACCACCTGGGCTCAAAATTTTTGGCTTTGTTGGTCTCCTTGTAGGTCTCCTGTCCCCTCCCTGTCCTATATCCTCCTTCATATAAAGGAAGATATGTTTTACTTCATAAAACTCCTTGTGCTCTGCCCAAAGTTTAGATGTGAGTCTCAGCATATGCTTCCATCCCCTGTTGGGTGGAGCCCTTCAGAGGACCCTCTATAATAGACTCCTATCCTGTTTCTTCTTTTCCACTGATTTTGGTGTCTATCCTGTTTGCCATTCTGAAACAGCCTAGATGTCCATCAATAGAGGAACGGACATAGAAATTGTAGTACATTTACACAATAGAACACCACTCAGCAATTAAAAACAAGGAATCCTTGAAATTTGCAGGCAAATGGATGGAACTAGAAAAGATCATCCTGAGTGAAGTAAACCAGAAACAGAAAGACACACATGGTACACACTCACTTATAAGCGGATATTAGCCGTATAATATAGGCTAGCCATACTAAAATCTACAGACATAAAGAGGCTAAACAACAAGGAGGACCCTAGGTAGGATGCTTAAATCTCATTCTTATCAAATCTTGCTAAAAACATTTTACACCATCCATTTTTAATTGATTGAATTAAGTTCAATTGATTCATTTCAGTGAATTCAATTTCAATTAATTCAATTAAATTCAACTGTGTATGTCTGAGTAAGTACAATTTTGTGTGAGTGTGCTTAATGTATGTGTGATGACATATGGAGGCAAAAAATCAGCTTTGAGTTTTCTTCTTCAAGAGCTGTTTACCTTGTTTTCTGAAACAGGGTCTCTTACTGGGCTGGACCTCTCTATTTCAACACAGCTAGCTCACCAGGGACCAGCCTGTCTCTGCCACCTCCCTCCCTCCCCTAGTGCCAGGACAACAAGTGAATGCCCCCGTCATATCTGATTTTTTTCCATATATGCTGGAGATTAATATCAGGCCTTGCAAATTAAGCAATTTACTGCCTGTTGGGTCTCTACAATTGACACCATCCTACTTAAAAATAAGATAAATATACAACACACCCACAGCCTAAAACTTTCTTCCCCAGTCTTTCCTCTTCACTTCCTAAAACGTCTTCTGGTCTTCTAGTCACTCCGAAAGTATCCAGCACACCCACAGAATCACTCTCTGCGAAGCAACCTACATTGGTGTTGCTGTACTCTGAGAACACAGCACAGTGCTTGTCTCTGAATGCACACACAGTGCCACATGGTGTCACATGTCAAGACAAAGCCATGTCTTGTCGTCCAACCTGGGCAGCCTCAGACCTTCAGCTGCAATTCCTCATGGTACCATTCTCAACCTGTCTTTCTTCAGTCACAGTCAAGAATCCCTCAAACAGCAATGAACAAAATATCAGAAATTGCTCTTTTGTGCCAGTGAATTCCTGGCAATTTAGAAAATCATTAGTAGCGTGTTTTTTTCCAAGAAACAAAAGTTTCACATTTCCTTCTCCCTCCATTTTCCTGTGATATTACTATTTACTATTTTTTGTTGATACATCACTTAATAACTTTACTCCAAGACATTATTTTATCTTACTTCTGGGAATCCACGGGTGGAAATTAATTATGAATCACTCAGGTCAAGCAGGATGCTGTGTGTCAGCTTCATCTGTAGTGACATGTGATTCTTCTATAAGTGGCTTCTTGTCGAGCATGTTTCATGTTTGCAATTTATTTCATATATACATCCGGGTGACTTGAGATATACCACATAAAAAACATACTCACCATATAGAACATATTGGTCATGAGGATATTTATATAGCTCAGCTAATAGCATCCATAATTAATATGCAAAAGTGCTGGGTTAGGTCTCCAGCACTGCATAAATCACATGATCCACACCCATAATCCCATGACTTGAAAGGCAGAAGCACTGGCGTCAGAAGTTCAAGTTCATCCCAGAATACATAGGGAATTTATAGTCAGCATGAATTACATGACATCCTATCCCAAACCAAGAACACACACAGATAACAAACGTGTTTGGCCTGGAAGTTTATAATGGAGCTGACAAATGCCCTATTTCCCCTGTAATGCTATAGTTATTTTAATCCAGCACAGGGATTTTTTTTCAAGGTGGGAGTTTATGCTGATGTTTTTGTAAGCACATTTATAGCACCTGACACATAATTGGATAACACACTTACATGCAGTACCACATCTCCAATAATCTGTACAAAAAACCATTTCTGGCTTATGTTTTTACTAGTCTTTACCTGTTATCAATGGTTTGGCATGTTATATACTATTTAATTAAAAATGTTTATTATAGTGTGTGTCACACCTGCAACCACACCCAGCTCCTGATCACAGTATCCTTTGGTTGCATTGAAAGGCTACATGCTGTGACTAACCTCAGATTGTACCCCAGATAATGTGTAATATCCACTAGATATCTGTGAGCTTATGTGTAGGCTCACAGGGTTAGGCCCTTATCTTACTCTGCTTTTCTCATGATATGATCCATGCACTAAGAAATACATGATTTCACCAAATGAAAATATTTCTTCAGACATGGCCTGAAATTTGTTATGTACCCAAGATGGCAGTGGACTTCTGATTCTCCTACTTGTACCTCTGGACTACCCAGTGTTGGGCAGTGCTGGAGATGGAGCCCTATGCTTTGTGATTGTCAAAGCAATCAATCCCTCTGCCAGCTGAGTTTTACTATAGCTCCAGCCCCTGCAGCAAACTTCTTGCAGAGGAAATATTCAATTTTTTTCTCTATAAAGTTCTCAGAACACAGAGCTCTTTCTGTAACATTGGACTAGATATGATAGGCGGTAGGTTTTCACATGTGTCCCATTGAGCACATCTTGTAGGTTGAGTTTAGTCGTAACTAAGACACCTAGTGGAGAAAGATCCTATGTTAGTGCACCTTAACGATGCAGCTTCATTTATTTTCAACTAAACTGTCATGTTGCAAAGTGAACAGGCTCATGAATTGTCTCTAAACTGAGTGCGCTTAGATATGGCACAGCCCTACATGAACATGTAAAAGTTCTCCTGTAAATTCAGACACTTCCTTTGTTCAGGAAGATCGTTAATTTGGAAATATCCCAGCTCTACTGTCTTCAGCTAGTGGTACTTCTTACTTCCCTATTTGGTCCTTCGACTCTTGTACTTTTTCTTTGTACTTACCAAGATGAAAAGCCTGAATCGGGTTATAAATTGCACCCCAGATAATGTGTAGTATCCACCAGATATCGTTTTTTAAATTTTAATTATTCTTAGTAAATTTCACATCATGCCCCTCATGCCTCTCAATCCCACTCATCTCCCCATCCCTTCATATCCTCCCTCTGCCCTTATAATGACCCCCCCCATAAGATAGAAAAAAAAATTCAGGAAAGCTGTGGTATGTCAGTGTGTCATACCATATACCCTTTTGTCCACACATCTTTATCTGCAAATGTTCATTTCAATGAAACATTGGTCTATTTGGAGGCCTCTGGCTGCATAATTAATACTGGATCCTCACAGAGTTCTCAGATATCCTGTTGTTGCCCTGTGTCATGGCGATCTTACAGCTTTGGATCCGTAAGACTGGCTTTTCATGTGCTTCAACAGATAATAGGTATTGGTATATATTGGTGTAGGCCAACTCAAAACCCTTGGTGTAGCCCTGAGAGGTAGCTGAGTAGGCCAGCCCACCTCCTCTTTCTCTCACACACACAAAGCCAGGGTGAGCTCTGTAGCACCCAGAGGCTAATTCATCCAGTGCTGCAGCCAGCAAGAGGCAGGGGCAGCTGTCCTATCTCATTACCTCAGCCAGCTCACCCACCTGAGGTGAGGGTGGGGAAGGGCAAGGGCATCTCTCCATTGTCCACACCACATCATGAGAGATGAGGGACAGGACAGGCTCACCCCCTCCCTTCATCCCAGCCACCAGAGTCAGGTCTACTCTGTTATCCAGGCAAAATAAAGGGCCCACTCTCCAGAGTGCTTCAACTGGTAAGGGGCAAGGGCAGCTTTCCAGCTTTCATGACCTCAAGGCTTCATCCATATCACCCCATAGCAGACTAGGGGCAGGGCTAGCTCCATTGAGAGCTCACTGTCTATGGGCCAACTTGCCCGCTCCCAGCCCTCAAGTTCAGCTCTACTGTGCTTTCCAGGTGAGGGCCAGGGTCATTTTTCTAAGTGTAGTGGATGGTGAGGGGAGGTGCCAGCTTAGCACAGTGCCTCAGCTGGCAGTACACACCAGGGACATCTGCATGGCCTTTGGTGGTAACATGGGCCTGGGACGTCAACACAGACCCTGGCTGTTATAAGACCATGGATCCAGATATGTACCTCTACCACCAGCAACATCCTGGGCTCAGATGTCCCCATAGCCTCCAGTGGCTGCACAGGTCACTCAGATAAGCATATCCTCCCAACCCCTCTCCTGTACCTTTTTAACATCCCTCAGAAATCTACATGGTTTGTAGTGGGAGCTCCCACCATGGATATTCACTCAGCCTTTGGTGGTAACTCTTTCCACAAACATCAACAATGTTGAGTTTCCACTTCCACTAATCCACACAGTGTATGAGTCACTTTACTTTGATTTCTATTCTGTCTCTCCTCTGTATACTCCATTTCTCCAACACACATTCCCCCATTGTACTGGTGCCTGAGGCAGATGTTTGGGTATCTTTATTCAGGCCTCTGAGGAGGGTGGAATAGATATTGTTCTGAATATGAACACAAAGCAAAGGATTTGGTAGTGGTTTTGTCAACATTTTGGTTTGTTTTCTTTCCACCCAGAGTTCTGGATTCACTTCAGAACTATAAAGACTGCTATTACTCTGACTATACATTTAAATGTTTCAACACAAGAAACCTAGGTCCCTCTTAATCAGCAGTATTGCATAATCGCTTTTCTAGGGATATAACTCCTATTATGGTTTATTTTAAGTTCATATCAAATTTTCCAGTCACCTAAGAATGTAATCTCAAATTAAGAATTGCCTTGATTTGAATGAGCTATGGTCATTGGAGGATTTTCTCGATTATTAACTAATGTAGGATGACCCATCACATGAATGCAGTACCATCTCATGGAGCAGGCCCTGAAGTAAGGCCTGGTAAAGAGGACAAGCAGGAGAGCAATGGTCCATGAGTTAATTTTTCTCTCTTTTTGACTATGGATATGATGGTTTAAGTTCCTGTCTTGACTTCCCTGCACAAACGGATAATAACCTGGAATTGTAAAGCATTAAAACCTTTCTTCTCCTGCAGAACCTTTTGTTAGGATGCTTGTCAAAGCAACAGAAATGAAGCTAAGACATTCTCTTGCATTTTCTTCTTTCTTTTATCATTTTTTTACATTTATTCAGTGGTTCCTTTCGGTACATGTGGACACTGCTCACCTGCTAGTTTACCAGATGTCATATGCTTGGGCTCACAGTGGGACCAAAGCATCCAGAAGAAAGTATATAACTTGCTATATGGCACAGAGAAGAGCACAGGTAGAGAAACTTTGAAATCTTGGTATACACAGTAGTTTAGCAAAGGGCAAATTTGGGTATGTTGAATGACAAGGTTGTGAGGCCACAGAGGAGGACTATGCAGCCAGTCCTGATGAGACATGATAAGCTAGGGTCAGATGGAAAGGGAGGAGGACCTCCCCTATCAGAGGACTTGGAGAGGGGCATGGGAGGAGATGAGGGAGGGAGGGTGGGATTAGTTGGGATACAAAGTGAATAAACTCTAATTAATATAAAAGGAAAAATTAAAAAAGAAGAAATGAAAGGATAACAAATAAAGAATAGAATGACTTATTTTAGACTCAGATCCAAGAGACTTATATTAGTAGATATTCCAAAAAAGATAATATATGCAAATATCTTCCAAAAAACTGCTTGATTGGAACTCATTTTTCTTTCATTCATCAAAACATGTGTAGGAGGCAGGAAAATGTGGTATGTACTCATTAGTGAAGATTTCAGAAGCAACCAAAATAATTGAGAGCTGTGTTCAGGGAAAGTAGCTGTTTATGGAAAAACTCATGGCATCTCTCCCATGGGAAGTCTCTGTAATGGACTGGATAGTCCTGCTGAAATGACAGGGATGAGGAAGGAGATGGAAGAATACAGTGGGAGGCCAGGATAAAGATGGGTTGTGGAGCACAGGATGAAGAGTGTAAGAGGAAAGTGTGAGTCTCTTTCACACAAAGGCTCTTGAGTGGAACTACATGGGTCTGCTTATAGTGTCAACCAGGCAGTGGCAGATAACCTGGCAGAGGTGGCAGCAGCAGGTGATTAAGTCCACCAAGGAGAGCAGCCTTACCAGTCCACAGAGGAAGACAATGAAGCCAGTCCTGATGAGGCCTGATACACTAGGGTCAGATGGAAGGGGAGGAAGACCTCCCCTATCATTGGACTGGGGAAAGGGCGTAGGAGAAGAGGAGGGAGGGAGGGAAGGTGGGATTGGAAAGTGATGAGGGAGGGAGCTACAGCTGGGATACAAAGTGAATAAACTGTAATTAATAAAAATAAAATAAAAAATTTAAAAATTATAGCATGGAGATTATCGCAAGAACTCTCATCTTCTCCTCTGTCCTCTTATATTTCGTGGACCCACAGTACCATCACCAGAGCTATACAGTCTTCTCTTCTGATCATGGTGAGTTTCCTGAAGTCACACATACTATCCTCAGAATGAAGAAGATTACAGTCCTAGGTCGTACATAGTCTTCATCAAGTGTCTCAATGACTGACAGGAACTCTGCCATCTAGATGCTAGCTGAGAAGGTAAGCTTATCTGCCTGTCCTTGCACTCACCTTGTAGTGGGCGTTGTGGAGATGGGCAGTAAGACAGCACAGAGAAGGGCAATAGGAAGTGCCATGAGCACAGTAAGTGAAGTAGGAATAGGAAGTGGTGTTGGAGCAGACTGGAGGATCACCACTCATCTGGAATGGTACTTATCTGTGGAATGTAAACATTTACTCACCCCACATACAGCACCAGTGACAGACCAATGAAACAGTATCATCAAGGTCCAATTTAGGGATCCAATCAGCATATTGGTTTTACTTAGAAGCATATGGGATAGGGTTTTTGGGGATGAATGACACACTGCAGCTGAGTCATCACAATAGGACTCACAATAGCAGGCGCCTTAGCAGGTAATGGGCTCTTCTCCTTGACACCTGCTACAGCTTGTTGAGTCAGGACCTTGTGATCTACTTACATCTCAGGAGCTTTCTGAGACTTGTAGGCTTTGTTTCCTTTTTGTGATGGAATGAGGCTCCCTAACCTTTCAATTAGGAGAAAATTGTTACACAGAAAAGGTTGAAGGATTTATTTCTGTGAGATCCTAATGAGCAAATGTTTAGAATCTACAAGCCAGAGAGGCCAGGAGACTGCATCTGTTGTTAGGAGAAGAAAGGAAAGCCTAGATCCACCATCTCCCAGCTAAGCAACTGGCCCTTTGTCTCCTCCGACAGGGACAAAGGATGTCCCTCACAGAAGGGTCACGCCTCCTGCTATGCTACCAGAAGAGTTGCCCATCTCTGCTCTCCTGTTTAGACAGCTCTGAGCTGTGTCCAGATGTCCTCAGTGACACAGAGCAACACAATTTTATGAAGGCAGATGATCTGAGTCCTTGCTCTGTCTTCTGCGTCTGCTATGGGTATAAATTGGGTTTTGTATAATGGGCGCATAAATCTTACAATCAAATTAAAAAATATTTGTCTTTCATGGGCATTAAATAGGCTGAAAGAAAAGATAAGTTTTTAAAAAAAAATCAGATCATAAACTCTAAAGTGGTTACATTTCTAGCAGTAATAGATCAAGCTGTTTAAATATTTTTGTTTTATAACCCAGCCTTATTGTTTTTATTTTTCCCCGATTTCTATGCAAAATGTGACAGGATGAATCATCAAATTCTCAAAAGCACCATTAAGTAAGACATAAAAGACAAAGCTTATCAAATTTAGTACCAAGCAATAGATAGATATAGATATAAATACAGATACAGATCTTTCCAGTTTCAAAACAATACATCTTGAATCCATCAGTTCACATTCTAAACAGGCCCTTCAAGTTGCTAGGTGAAACACTGATTTATTTTTGTTTTTGTTTTTGAGGTCACTAACATGACATCTGAGAGTCATTAAATTTGACTGAAGAACATGTACACCTCCTTCCTTTTGATCTCTCTCTTGCTCGTGCTTTCTCTTACACACACACACACACACATTCACAAACAGTCTTTTCCCAAAAGTTAATTGCTTTAGCTCACCGTGGGTAAGGAAGGAGTGACTAACCATTTCCTCAAATGCTACTATGAAGAAGTGTCAAGGTCTCTATACTTCACCAATGTGAAAAGGAGAAATGAGAATCAAAAGGAATGGCAAAGGTGTGAGCCTCATACAGGCACTAGGCTTCTGAGCTTTCTCTGACTGAGTGTTTGCTTGAAGCTGAAGAAGATAAATGAAAATGTTGTTCTGTAGTTAATGTAACTGACGATCTAATCTGCCAAAACATGTATATCTCAATTCAAGTTGATGGCTGTAGATTCACTCTTGCATTTCCTAAGTGGAGGCCTTTAATAGCCAGAGCAATAAGAATTTGCTCAGTAATATTTGATGAGTTCTCTCCTCTTCTTTACTTTTATGAGGAAGAATAAATAAAAATAAACCACTAAAATTAACCACGTACATCTTTTGTGTTTTAGGAAAACAAAAACAAAAACAAAACAAACAAACAAAAAAAAACAACCTCCAAAACCAAAACCAAACAAAATGTGTGTATAGTGCTAGAATTTTGCATATATGTTTTATGGCATGGAATTAAAAATGCATTTAATTTAATTTAAAATGCACTCTCTATTACTAAGCAACTAAGCATATTCTGTATCAGGAACTCTGATCAGAGATCTAGATCACGCATTCATGATGCAGCAGGACAGAACCCTACCCTGAGGCATACTTAAAAGTTCTTAGTCATAGTCTTGCCATTCCACCAGTCATGCATGCTGCAATGTGCCTGTCCATCAGCTGTAATGCTTGGAAAGGGAGATCACATTCTTCTTTCCTGGCCTTCAGGTGACTTAGATCAGTGCATTTGGGTTAGGATTAAAATTCTGATTTCTTAGTGGACATTTTAGAAATAGAAGTAGAGCAAGGGGGCCAAGATGGTAGCGCCGGGAGAACACTGTGTCTGAGAAGCAGGACAACACTCTCCATGCAGCTACCAGGAGACTGAACTCTGGGCCCTAAAACTACAGCAATCGTGTTTCTCAGGTGAGGGGAGGCTCCCACAGGGTGGGAATCAGTCGGGTCTACTCTCAGGCCGCACAGCCAGAACCCGGAAGAGATCCCAGGTAATGTAGGCATTGGGTCTCCAGGCAGGAGCTGCACGCCTGTGTGTCCCAATCACTTTCCCAGGCTGATTGGTGGGCTCAAGGGTGCCAGAGACTGAGAGTCCCAGTCTCAAGAAAACCCCACGGGGAAGGAAAGTTACGAGACTGATCACAGGTCACCCAGTCTTTCCCTGGAAGGTCTCACTGACCACGGGTACCCACCACCATCACAACTGAGCTCCTGCCTCATCTGAGAGAAGCTGCACGCCCAGCTCAAAATCCCTACTTCCTCTTCAGAGGAGGCAGGAGGCATCCAGCAGAGTCTGCCACAGACCACATTGTCTGTACCCCAACCCAAGATCAGGACTGAGAAAACCCAATCCTTTCAGGCACTTCCCCAAACTCTGCCATAACCCTGCTGTGGTGGAGCGGAAGGATAGAGAGGCAAACAGCGGCTTCACAGTGCCAGGACCCCAGTGCTGCCGGCTGCTCTTAGCAAACAAACTTCAGCTCAGGATCTGGGACTGTGGTCATTCAATACATCCTGAGACTCTCCTGGGTCCAGCACAGTAAGGTCTAGCACCAACTCCTAACACCGGGGGGGGGGGGGGGCAACCCCTGGCAGAGAAACCCCGGCTCAGGATCAGGACTGAGACTTCCCAACCCCTTCTGGCACTCCCCTGAGAGCACTGCCATGAGCTTGCCCTAGTGGAGGAGAAGGTCAGAGGGAACGGATAGAAAGGCAGCCTGCCACAGGACACAGCACCCCCTCTCCACCTCACCCTTTGGCCCCTGGCAGAGAAACCCAAGCTCTGGATCTGAGGACACTCAGCCCTACCTGATACTCTCTCAGGATCAGCAAACATAGGTTCTACCGCCAGGCTGCTTCTGGCAGAGAGATCTGGGCCCGGGATCTGGGATTGAGAACACTCAACCTAACTCTTTCCCTTGCTACTCCGGGACCAGTCAACATAACCCCTTCTGGCAGAGGGAAAGGACAGAGAGGCAGCACACAGGAAAGGTGGACACTGACACCGAGTCCTGCGGCCACAGTGTCACAGAGCTGACTATTAGCCTACCCATGCATTTTCTGCAGCAGGACCAAATCACAGAGTAGAGAACAAGGGGAACCCCTGTGCATTCCAACAGGTCCTGCAAGAGAGTGAGTGAGCCTTCTAGGGAGAGTTTGCCCCAGACCCAGGGCCTCTCCACACAAGCAACCAGACGAGATCCCTGCCATCCACACCCCTAGTGTGGGCATCATAGGGATTCTTGGGATAGCGACCCAACATTGAAGCCTCTGCCCTGTGGGTCCACCAGTGTAATTCAGGCAAACAATCCCTGGATCTCAGACAAAACTGCATAATAGTGGCCTGCAGGCCACTGCAATAGTCAGAGCATCTGTGCATGCACACAGGGCCCACATGCAAATAGTGCCAGTGTCACATTCCTTACTTAGGCAAAACTGAAACCACAATGCACATTCCCAAACCAGTGAAACTCTCTCATCTTCCTGAAAAAAAAGTCCAGAAAACAGAAAGAGACGATCATAGCCCAAAATAAAAACTCGAGGAAGAAACAGTGAGGGTTATAAATAACCACATGGCTAGAGGCAGACATAAGAACACACCCAACAAAAATCAGGACATAATGACCTCACCAGCAACCCCTTAAACCAATGGACACTTCAATTCACTAGATATACAAGAAAACGACCTCAAAACTATGTTTCTCCAGCTATTAGAGGCCCATAAATATGAAATGAACAAAGCCCTCAGAGAAATAGCCAAAGAAATCTAGACTAACAAAGAGGAAAGAAATAGAGCTCTCAGAAAAATGACCACGAAAATTGAGGCAAACAAAGAAGAAATGAACAAAGATCTCAAAGAAATGTCCACACAAATGAAGGCAAATAAAGAAGAAATAAACAAAGCTCTCATAGAAATACAGGCAATTGTAGCCAAAGAAGTAGAGGCACAATTAGTGATACATAGAGAGGAAATGGACAAAAAAATAGAAATTGTCATTGAAAACCAGGACTCCACATTAAAACAGATGAAGGAAATGGTTCAAGACATGAAAACAGAATTAGAATCAATAAAGAAAACACAAATAGAGAAAAACCAGGAGATGGAGAACATAGAGAAAAAATCGGGAATTACAAAGGTAAGCATCACCAACAGAAAACAAGAGATGGAAGAAAGAATCTCAGGAACTGAAGATTCACTTGAGGAAATTGACATGTCTCTCAAAGAAAAAATAAAATCTGAAAAGTTCCAAACACAAAACATCCAAGAAATCAAAGTCACCATGAAAAGACAAAATCTAAGAATAATAAGAGTAGAAGAAAAAGAAGACATCAGGCTCAAAGTTCTGGAAAATATTTTCAAGAAAATTATAGAAGAAAACTTTCCCAACTTAAAGAAAGAGATGTCCATAAACATACAAGAGGCCTACAGAACACCAAGTAGACTAGACCAGAAAAGAAATTCTTCACGTCACATCATAGTCAAAACACTGAACCTACAGAACAAAGAAAAAATTCTAAAAGCAGCAAGGGAAAAAGGCCAAGTAACATATGAAGGTAGACCTATCAGAATCACATCAGATTTCTCAACAGAAACTATGAAAGCCAGAAGAGCTTGGACAGAAACCATAGAGTCTTTAAGGGACCACAGATTCCAACCCACACTACTACACCCAGCAAAACTTTCAATCAAAATAGATGGAGAATTCAAAATATTCCATGACAAAACCAAATTTAAACAATATCTACATAGTAACCCAGCTCTACAGAAGTTACTAGAAGGGAAACTCCAAACCAAAGAAAACACCTACACCTAAGGAAACAGAGGAAATAGATAACCACACAACAAAAATCCCAAAAGAATACAAGCAATGAAACTCAGTGACACCACCAACCCCACATCAAAAGTAAGTAACAATTGTTGGTCACTAGTATCTATCAACATCAAAGGACACAACTCCCCAATAAAAAGACACAGACTAACAAATGGTTGTGGAAACAGGATCCAACATTCTGTTGCATCCAAGAAACACACCTATGCAACAAAGATAAACACTACCTCAGAGTAAAGGGCTGGAAAAATGTCTTTCAAGCAAATGGTTCCAGAAAACAAGCTGGAGTAGCCATCCTAATATCTAATAAAATAGAATTCCATCCAAAGTTAATCAAAAAAGATAAGGAGGGCCACTATATTCTCATCAAAGGAAAAATTCACCAAGAGGACATCACAATTTTGAATATCTATGCCCCAAATACAAGAGCACCTACATTCGTAAATGAAACAATATTAAACCTTAAATCACACATTGATCCTAAAACCCTAATAGTGGGAGACTTCAACACTCCACTCTCACCAAGGAACAGATCAACTAGACAGAAAACAAATAGGGAAATAAAAACACTTACAGAGACCCTAAATCAAATGGACCTAGTAGACATCTACAGATCTTTTCATCCAAACTCAAAAGAGTATACCTTCTTTTCAGCACCATCAGAACCTTCTCCAAAATAGACCATATAGTTGGTAATAAAGCAAGCCTCAACAGATACAAGAAGATTGAAATAATCCCTTGTATTCTATCTGACCACCATGGACTAAAGCTGGACCTCAACAAAAACAGAAATAACAAAAAGCCGACACGCACATGGAAACTGAACAACTTACTCAATGACAGCTGGGTTAAGGAAGAAATAAAGAAAGAAATTAAAGTCTTCCTAGAATTCAGTGAAAATGAAGGCACAACATACCCAAATTTATGGGACACATTGAAAGCAGTGCTCAGAGGAAAATTTATAGCACTAAGTGGCTGCAAGAAGAAATTCGTAACATCACATACAAACAACTTAATGGCCAAACTGAAAACCATAGAAGAAAAAGAAGCAGATACACCCAAGAGGAGCAGACGGCTGGAAATAATCAAACTCAGAGCTGAAATCAATCAATTAGAAACAAATAAAACTATTCAAAGAATCAATGAAACAAAAAGCTGGTTCTTTGAGAAAATCAAAAAGATAGACAAACCCTTAGCCAAACTAACTAAAAAGCAGAGAGAATCTATCCAAATCAGCAAAATCAGAAATGAAAACGGGGACATAACTACAGACACTGAAGAAATTCAAACAATCATTAGGTCATACTACAAAAGCCTATACGCCACAAATTTTGAAAACCTAAATGAAATGGACAATTTTCTTGATAGATTCCATCTTCCAACATTAAGTCAAGATCAGGTAGAAAGACTGAATAGCCCTATATCCCCCAAGGAAATTGAAGCAGTCATTAACAGTCTCCCCTCCAAAAAAAGCTCTGGGCCAGATGGTTTCAGCGTGGAATTCTACCAGACCTTCAAAGAAGTGCTAACATCAATTCTCCTCAAACTATTCCACAAAATAGAAACAGAAGGTACATTGCCAAACTCATTCTATGAAGCGACAGTCGTCACCCTGATACCTAAACCACACAAAGACCCAACAAAAAAAGAGAACATCAGACCTATCTCTCTTATGAATATTGATGCAAAAATACTCAATAAAATACTTGCAAACCGAATCCAAGAACACATCAAAGATATCATCCACCATGACCAAATAGGCTTCATCCCAGGCATGCAAGGGTGGTTCAACATACAGAAATCCATCAATGTAATCCACCACATAAACAAACTGAAGGAGAAAAACCACATGATCATCTCCTTAGATGCTGAAAAAGCATTTGACAAAGTCCAACACCCATTCATGTTTAAAGTCTTGGAGAGATCAGGGATACAAGGCACATATCTAAACATAGTAAAGGCAATATACAGCAAGCCTATAGCCAACATCAAACTCAAATGGAGAAAAACTCAAATAAATCCCACTGAAATCAGGGACAAGACAAGGCTGCCCACTCTCTCCATACCTCCTCAACATAGTACTTGAAGTCCTAGCCAGAGCAATAAGACAACTAAAGGAGATCAAGGGGATACAAATCGGAAAGGTAGAGGTCAAAGTGTCACTATTTGCAGATGATATGATAGTATACATGAGGGACCCAAAAATTCAACCAGAGAACTCCTCCAGCTGATAAACACCTTCAGCAAAGTGGCAGGATACCAAATCAACTCAAAAAAATCAGAAGCCCTCCTGTATACCAAAGACAAAAGGGCCGAGAAAGAAATTAAGGAAACAACACCCTTCACAATAGCCACTAATAACATAAAGTACCTTGGGGTGACACTAACCAAGCAAGTGAAAGACCTGTTTGAGAAAAACTTAAAGTCTCTGAAGAAAGAAATTGAAGAAGATATCAGAAGATGGAAAGATCTCCCATGCTCATGGATTGGTAGGATTAACATTGTGAAAATAGCCATCCTGCCAAAAGCAATCTACACATTCAATGCAGTTCCCAGCAAAATACCAACTCAATTCTTTACAGACCTTGAAAAAAAGATTCTCAGCTTCATATGGAGAAACAAAAAACCCAGAATCTCCAAAACAATTCTGTACAACAACAGATCATCTGGAGGTTTCTCCATCCCCGATCTCAAGCTGTACTACAGAGCAATAGTAATAAAAACTGCATGTTATTGGCATAAAAACAGAAAGGAGGATCAATGGAACCACATAGAAGACCCAGAAATAAACCCACACACCTATGAATACTCGATTTTTGACAAAGACGCCAAAACCATTCAATGGAAAAAAGACAGCATCTTCAACAAATGGTGCTGGTCCAACTGGATGTCTACATGCAGAAAAATGAAAATAGATCCATATTTATCACCCTGCACAAAACTAAAGTCCAAGTGGATCAAAGATCTCAACATAAAACCAGATACTCTAAATCTGTTAGAAGAAAAAGTGGGGAACAGCCTAGAACTCATTGGCACAGGAGACAACTTCCTGAACAGAACACCAACAGCACAGGCTCTAAGAGCAACCATCAATAAATGGGACCTCATGAAACTGAAAAGTTCTGTAAAGTAAAGGACACCGTCACCAAAACAAAACAACTGCCTACAGATTGGGAAAGAATCTTCACTAACCCTTTATCTGACAGAGGACTAATATCCAGTATATACAAAGAACTAAAGAAGCTGAAAAGCAGCAAACCAAGTAATCCAATTAAAAAATGGGGAACAGATCTAAACAGAGAATTCTCGACAGAGGAATATCGAATGGCAGAGAAACACTTAGAGAAATGCTTAATCTCATTAGCCATCAGGGAAATGCAAATCAAAACGACCCTGAGATTTCACCTCACACCCATCAGAATGGCCAAGATGAAAATCTCAAGGGACAACACATGCTGGAGAGGTTGTGGAGAAAGGGCAACCCTTCTCCACTGCTGGTGGGAATGTAAACTGGTACAACCACTTTGGAAATCACTGGAGAGCCCTGCGGAAATAGCAAGGTGGCTAATGGAGTTTGGGATACTACTTCTGGGCAAGAAAACCAATGGAAACCTGAAGGACATCACGTCCTCTGCCCTACACACACACACACACACACACACACACATTTCTTCATCGACATGGAAAGATTAACAGTGAGAAGAAAAACTGCAAGATGAAATAAAGTATATGCAAATCATGTATTAGAGAATGGGTAAACATCTGCAATGTAACAACTCAATACCTCAGACAACTGGAAGGAGATGGAGGACATCTCTTGCTGCTCTAAGCTGCAGAACACTGGAGAGTCCTGAGGAAATGTAAAGTGGCTAATGGAGTGTGGGAAACTACTTCCAGGTAAGAAAACCAATGGACACCTGAAGGACATCATACCGGTGTGGTAGAATGATGTCATGTGCCTGTAGTGTACAGTTGAGAACTAATACTAGTACACTATACAGCTTCCCACAGTTCTGAATTATATAAAGTACCATACTCTATCCTGCTGCTTAGTTTGTGATCCTTCTGTCTCACCTTTTCTTTAGTCTGGATCTCTACTGTCACCTGATTTCTCCCAACAGAGAGCAGACTTCATTTGCTAAGACATTAAGGATTACTACTTTTTTCCAGTGTTATTCAAGCTTTCTCCCTGCTGTGTACCTGGAACTGAGTGTTTAGCCTTATATTTAAAAGACTCACCTACCTAGACTATCACTTCTGATGAGGGTAGCAAGAGATTTATCTATCTCTTATGTCTATGAGCATCTTATTTACCATAAAATGCTAAAGCATCCAGGAACATACAGTTTCTACAAAATAATTATGTTTGGAGAGAAGATTCCTCCCTCTCTCCTTTACATATATGCATGTGTGTATATGTGTGAGTGCTATGCTTGCCTGTGTGTGCATTGTGTGTGTGTAAGCCAGAAGTAGATACTGGGTGAATTTTTTCTATTTTTTTTCCTATTTCTTTCAGTCACCATCTCTCATTGAACCAGGAATTCACTGATTTTCTTTTTCTAGGCTAGTTTACCAGAGAGCCTCCAGGACCCACTTGGCTCTGCTTTCCCAACATTATGATTATAGATCCACACCACCATGCTCAGCTTTTGTATGGTGCTGGGACTCCAAACTCAGGTCATCATACTCACACACAAGAACTTTATCCACTGAGCCAACTCCCCAGTCTCTGGATAGAAGATATAAGTAGAAAAATCAACAGGCAAATGGGTGATCAGTGATACTTGCAAAATTATCACAAGGTTCAAATGCTCTCAGTGGAGAACAGACACCAGACTCAAAAGTCTGTAAAACTGGCCTGACCTTATTGGGCCAATTTGTGTTTACTATTCTCTTTGTAAAACTCTAGAAGTATCTAGTGCCATTCTTCAGTTTTAAGGAAGACGTTGTGCAAACAGTGCCTGACAACAGCCAGAAAAAAAATACAGGTATTGTCTCATATTCATCATATAAACAACAGCAAATGGCCATGAACTCTAGTTCTTCAGGCTGCAGACATAATTGAGTAAAGGGAGATAGACAGTCTTGTTTGCTTCAGCAAAGCCCCAGAAATGATAATATTTTTCCCAAACTGCTGTACTCTAGTCTAACCACAGACTTCCAATTAGTATTTTATTGTTTGCTGGGCTTCAAGGTCTCATTCTAATGGGAGCTCCAGATTCAATTCTGTGACCCAGCCTGTATCACTTTACCCAGAACAGAGTATAGCTCTAATTACTTTCTGTGTTTATTGTCTGAATTAATGTTGTTGAAAATGGTAAGCAGTTACTTTTCAAACAGGATGTCTGTAGTCCCTGACATTTCTAATTATTGAAATCATAATTGTCATAATTGCCTTCCTTTTGGGTTCATGGTAATTATGGAAATAAAATACACTCTCCAGTTCATTTTATTAGCACACTACAATAGGATCCTGTCCCAAGATTTGGGACAAGGAACATGACTCTTTGGGTGAAGTGCTTGTTGCATAAACAGGAGTACCTGCACATCTTGTTTACATGGGTTGTTTGGAGTTCTCCTCAATCTTGTAGGAGGCTCATCTAGTTAGAAGGTGTCCTCTTCAGTTTCTATGGCCTCTGCTACTAAGAGTCTCTGCTTGAATGACCCTCGTAATCTCCCAGGAGCTCATTCTGACTTAGATCTCCAGCTTGTCACAGAGATACTCCTATCCTCCATTTCTCCTTTCTCTACAGGCCTTCTTTCTTTTCACCCTAGCTCTGCCCAGGTCTGATCTCTGCAACTCCCCCAATTTGTTCCCCTTTTTAGCCACTACCTCTGTCTCTTCTATGTCCCCTTCCAAGTGAGATTTCTATATCCTCCTTAAAAATGACAGGAGCTCCACAAGAAGACCAGCCAGGTCAACTGCCAGGGCCCAGGAAGGCCTGTAGAGACTGAAGCACCGACCAAGAACCATGAAAGACTGGACCTAGGATCCCTACAAAGATGTAGCAGATGGACATCTTAGGCTTCATGTGGACACACTAGTAAGAGAAGTAGGGACTGTATTGGACAAGGACTCACTTGCTGATTTTACTTCCCCCTAGTGGGATTACCTTACCAGGACACAGGGGAGAGGCCATGCTCAATATTGATATAACTTGATGAGCTAGGGTGGATGGGAAAGGGACTTTCCCTATTCTGAGGAATAAGCAAGGGGGGAGAAGGGAGAAGGGAGGGATTAAGGGTGGAACTAGGACAGGGCTTCCATCAGAATCTAAAATGAATAAAAATAAATAATCTTTAAAAATAAAAAGGAGGTAACCAGTCTCTGTGGAATACCTGCATTTCCTGCTGTAGATTTGAACTCACTCTGATCTTCCTCATTCTCCACCTGTGTGCCCTCAGTTAATCTGTCAGGGAAACTTTGAGTGTCAACAGTAAACAAGGACAAAAACATCACAGAGAAGTCCAAGGGAAAAGCAGGATTGTGCTGTCCTATTTATTTCAGTGGCAAAGCCCGTCAAGCCTACAGTCCTGTAGGTAACCTGCATCCACTCTTACTGAAGTAAAGCTAATGCAACTCACTGGGTCATATTTGTTTGTTGGTTGGTTGGTTGGTTGGTTTTGGTTTTGTTGAGACAGGGTTGCTCTGTGTAGCCTTGGCTATTCTGGATGTACTTTGTAGACCAGGCAAGCCTTGAACTCACAGAGATTTGCCTGTCTCTGCCTTCTGAAGTGCTAGGACTACAGGTGCATGCTGCCACACCAGCCTGGGTTACATTTAAAATGTTGTGTCTATATTTTCACCCTGAAGAGATAGAAAATGAAAAAAATGCTAAAGTTACATAAAAAAATAATAGCAGAAATCAGGAAAAAATAAACTAGGCAATTTAAGACTCTAAAATTGATTCTTTTTTTTAATTTGATTCTTTAGAAATACTCATAGTTGAAAATTCCAAAGCGAAATATCATTTTTTTTCTACAGACAAAAATGCATGCCACTAATGAGATTCAGAACATACAGGATCTCCATGTACTCTAGAATAAGAAAAAAATAGTCACAAATGAGATTTGTGTTTATTATAAATGTGGCAATATGAATAACTAACTAAAATTAAATAACTGACTAAAATTAATTTGAAAATCAAAACTGAATTAGAGAATCTATAGAGCCTATAGAGTATTTCATAAGTGAACTCAAAATTTAAAATATGCTTTTCAAAAAAGTAATGATAATTATGCAGGTTGTAAAATGAATAAAATGGACTAACCCTACACAGATTCTTGTCCTGAAAGATGTTTAAGTTGGAAATTTCCTGTTAAAATAACATATAGAAATTATTATCAGAAAAGGAAAAATAGATTAATAAACTCTCTTAATATAGGTAAACATAATAAAAACTTCAAATACCGTGACAAAATTCATCAGTGTGCAACTATAGCAGGGCTTATTTTATGTGTTCAAGGCTGCTTTAAATTGCTAGGAAACACATTGATATTAATCATCACAATAAAGAAATAACAAACACTTGCTGTACAAGTTTGAGAACCAGAGTTCAAATCCCCAGAAGGAGTAATATGAAGGACAGTCATGATGGCCTGCCAATAATCTCTGTGTTCTGAAGTAGAAACAGGTTCCCTGGGAAAACATAGCTAGAATGTGCAAGCCTTGAGTTCAGTCAAACCCCACTCTGCTTCATTAATTAAAATGGAGAGCACCTGTGGAAGAAGGCTTGACCTCTGATCTCCATATGCACACACACACACACACACACACACACACTCACACTGACACACACACACAATTAACACGTCTAAAACAGATATATGCATATGCAAAAAAAATTTAAAAGTAACCTCAAAAATATTCACCTCATAATCATAAAAGTACCGCATAAATCAAGAATTCTACCTCTACTTACTTATGCAGAAAAATTGAAATCCTAATTTGGAAGGAATAGTAACACTCCAATGGCCATTTGGAACAAAGAGACCACCTGTTAACAGATGAATGGTCCATAGAAATGTAGCATACACTAACAAAGTAATAATACCCCTTCTCAGAAAATAAGAAAATCTGCAGTGTGAGATAGTGTAAAGGAACTGCAAAATCATTACACTGTGAAGTAAGCCATGGATAGGGAAGCAAACATGTGGAGCTACAGTTGACAAGAAACGAGGAGCTTGTTTCAATCGACATAGCATGCCAATTAAGCACGATAAATGCATCTAAGAAGCTGGTTTGAAAATATTCCCCACCTCGAAACCATTGCCGACTTATAAATTCATGAATAAAGTGGATAAACTGGCTGGTTTTGAGTTAGTTTAATACAAGCTACAACCATCTAGAAAGGGAGAACAATATTGGGCCATAGGCAAGTCTCCAGAGCATTTTCTTTATTAATAATTAATGTGGGAGGACTCAACCCATGGAGTGATTTCTTGCCCTTGCTCACGTTGTCCCTGGGTGCCAAAAGAAGGAAGGCTCAAGCCATATAGACAAAGCCAGTAAGCAGTGCTCTCCTGTGGCTTCTGCTTCAGTTACTGCCTCCAGGATCCTGCTTTGAGTTCCTGCTACAAAATCCTTTGATGATGAGTGAGTACAAACCCTTTCCTCCTCAAGTTTCTTTTGGTCATGGAAATCACCACAGCAATGACGACCTCAATTAAGAAAGGGAAATTTTACTCGAAGTAGATTATTCTTGTGATAGACTTGACTATTTTCTTAGTGAAGAACTATGGTGGCATTTAAACTTGGGAGTGGAAAAGCCATTCAGTGGTCACAGCCCAGTAGGTTGTTCTGTGGAAACCTGGAAGACAACGCTGATATTATATACAGTGATGCCTGGTAGTGAAATTTCAGATTGAGTAAAATACTTTACTAGGGCTATTGGCATGCAATTTTTATAAATCAGTGGTGCTTGTCAGATGAAACTAAAGAATCAGCTATGACTATGAGAAAGCCTGGCTAAATAAGCCTCACCAACTCCATGACAGACTTCATTTTCTTGCTAGACAGAACAGGCTTAGGAGTTACAGAAAAAAGGGTGGGGGGGCAACAAATCAGAAACAGCCAAGACACCTGCCCTGAGGAAGATAAGGTTACTGAGCTACCATGGGTTTCAGCTGAGCAGAGGTTCTAGGTTATATCCATACATGATCCTTGGCGGAGTATCAGTCTCAGAAAAGACCCCTGTGCCAGATATCTTTGGTCCTTGTGGAGCTCCTGTCCTCTCCACATCATACAAACTCCCCCTTCTTTCATATGATTCCCTGCACTCTGCTGAAGGTTTGGTTATGAGTCTTAGTATCTGTTTTGATACACTGCTAGGTCGAGTCTTTCAGAGGCCCTCTGTGGTAGGTTAACTACAGGTTTTAAAAGCACCAAAGTCCTGTCCAGAGTCACATAGCCTCCATGGGCACCAGCGAATCCCAATAGAAGTTATGTAGCCACAGTAGGAATTCCCCTCTCTGACTTTAAAAGGGGCATTTAACTCCCCTCCAGTTGAGTCATGTTGTAAGAGGACCCCGGTATGCTGGAATTCTGCAGAATAAACACCCTTTGTTGCTGGCATGCTACTAGAGTCTGGGGCTGTTCTTTGAGTGTATTCTAGACCCTAACAACTAATGAGAAAATAGAACCACTATAAGTAGTTCTATATAAGTAAAACCCTTGCTTTCCTGGGACGATTGATACTGGCCAGCTGGGACTGAGCAATCAGCTTTGATTAAGACAAGAAAAATGTAGGAAAAGCAAAAGCGAATTTAATAGAGCTGACATATGAAGTATTTGCTACCGTGTTTATTAGAGAATTCATAATTGTATGCCTCAGTCTGGACTTAGTGCCATTAAAGTTCCAACTAAAAGTTGTGCAAATTAGTAAGTATTCCCCTTAGAGGATATACAGCCGGAGCTTGTAAACATTGAGATTTAGATTCTTTTTTGTTTGTTTGTTTGTGTATTTTATTATTATTTTTTTTCACTTTATTCACTTTGTATCCACCCCATAAGCCCCTTCCCCCTCCCTCCTCCCCTCCCGGTCCCACCCTCCCTCTCCCTTCTTCACAATGCCCTACCCCAAGTCCACTGATAGCTGAGGTCCTCCTCTCCTTCCTTCTGATCTTAGTCTATCAGATCACATCCGGAGTGGCTGCATTGTCATCTTCTGTGGCCTGGTAAGACTGCTCCCCCTCAGGGGGAAGTGATCAAAGAGCAGGCCAATCAGTTTATGTCAGAGGCAGTCCCTCTTCCCATTACTAACCCACTTAGACACTAAACTGCCATGGATTACATCTGTGCAGGGGTTCTAAGTTATCTCCATACCTGGTACTTGGTTGGAGTATGGGTCTCTGGGAAAACCCCTGTGTTCAAATCTTCTAGTTCTGTTGCTTTCCTTGTGGGGTTCCTGTCCTCTCCATAACCTACTATTTCCCACTTCTTACATAAGATTCTATGCACTCTGCCCAACAGTTAGCCATAAAGTCTCAGCATCTGCTTTGATAGTCTGCAGGGCAGAGCCTTTCAGAGGCCGTCTGTGGCAGGTTCCTAGGTTGTTTCCTGCTTTCTTCTTCTTCTGATGTCCATCCTCTTTGCCTTTAGGGGTGGAGATTGAGTGTTTTAGTCAGAGTCCTCTCTCTTGATTAGTTTCTTTAGATGGACAGATTTTAGGTTTATCCTATAAGTCTATATGAGTGAGTATATACCGTGTGTGTCTTTCTGCTTCTGGGACAGCTCACTCAGGATGATCCTTTCCAGGAGATTTAGATTCTAAAATAAATATGAAAAGAGAAAAGACACCCCCCCCAAAAAAAAAAAAACCAGTTTGGAAAGCAGAGCAGAGGGCCTTGTTGTCTCTCAGTAATCTAATGGAGTAGAGTGGGCAGAAAGGCAAAGGAACAGGCCAGGGCTCAGATGTAAGCAATCTCTGAGCATGGATGTGTTTGGGCATGTTTTTAGAATACAAATATGTTGAGTATTTTTCTGTTTCTTTTCTTATACACTAAGAAAACAAATCATTAATGAAAATGTAATCTTCCTTAAAAAATGATTTTGAAACTAGAAGAAAGTGTATAAAAACCTAAGTCTTTCTGCTCACTTTACACTACACACACAAACACAGAATACCAGATGTGGCTGCAAAAGTAGAATGAAACATCCTTGAGAAAGCATGGCAGCATCACCACAGCCTGGGGTGAGTAAACTTTCTACAAGGCTCCAACTGCATAAGTGGAACTGATAAATAACTGCTGAGTTGTACTTTAAAATGGGCTATTAGATAAAAGCAAGTCATAAGAACCATCCTGGATGAAATGAAATGTTCTAGGCAATTTTATGTGCTTTCATTTGGCTATTGAACCATCGAGACAAGGGACTCCCAAGAAACTGGAATCATCTAAAGAATCTCACAGTGAAAGAAGGGAAAAGAAGAAGCCTGGTACCATCCATAAGATGTGTTCCAGAAAGAGATTTCACACAATGCTGACAATTCATAAGAAGACCTTGCAAAAGAGAGTCAGAGGGGAAGATATGTGAGTGGCACACAGCTCCATACCTCGACCAGGATCATAACTTGACCAAGCATGCTTAATTATGAAAACTCTTGCCCTTTCTTTAATCTTTACCCTCAAGCAAGAAGCTTGAAGTTAAGTGTGTGTTTTTGTGTGTGTATAAGAAGGGACTGATCCTCGTTTGTTAGTGTTTCCAGGGCCCAGACTCTGTCCTAGTAATATCACATTTTCCACTAAAATCTTGTTCCCTTATTTAAGGATACCTGGATTACAAATTTTTGTAAACCCTACCAGGAAAAAGCATCAATGAGTCTTGGCCAGCTGTACTGTCCTCCCAGTCTCCAAATACATATTTGTGAATGCAGGGCAGCAGCATTCAATCCATGTCTGTATCTAGGCAGCCATGACATTAGACAGTAATAAGAAGTCCAGGCTAAGAGAAATCAGAAGCATCCTCACAGTGATAAACTTTGAGCTATGTGGAGGTGGCAAGATAGCTCAGTCAGTAAAGGGTGTGCTGCAAAGGTCATTAAAAAGAGGGGGAAAAGCTGGCTTGGTAGTTTGTGCTTGCCATCTCAGTACTGGAGAACCAGAGGCAGACAGATGCCTGAGGCTTCCTTAACAGCCAGACTCCAGTTTATAAATGAGAGACTCCATCTAAGTAAAACAAAAGAGGGGGGGACTGAGAAAGACAGCTAGGATCGACCTCTGGCCTCTATGTATACATGCTACAAAGATGTACACACACATGCACACACATACACACCTATACACCAAATAATAATAATAATAATAATAATAATAATAATAATAATAACATACATATTTAAAACAAAAGACAAACCACAGGAACAGAGAACACATTTTTAATGCATATGTCTGACAAAGGATTCGTGTCCAGAATACTGACTGTCTGCTCATCATGAAGGTGGGGCTGGAGAGACTGCTGAGCAGTTTAGACTGACTGTTAACTGTACAGAGGATGGGCTAGTTGTACCCATGTCAGGCTATTGTGAGTCTAATAATAGACTTTATAAGTCTGAGTGATTGGAGTGCAATGAACATTTTGATCAATGGTGTGCCATCAGAGAAAGTTGGGAGACAAACCACCCCATAATCCCATAAGGGTTCTAGGCACCAGACATGCATCTCTGTACTGCCTTGTGAATTGCATCAAAACATTTAGAGGTGAGACACAAGCATGAGTGGTTGCTAATGATCTCTGTGGGTGCTGTCAATGGCCAAATAAAGGCAAGAATCAAATACAGTGAAGCAACAGACAGTTTCAGAGTTTCTAAAAGATGCAAAGTGATGACTTTTGTTGCATTTTTGTTGTTGTTTTGTTTTTAATTTATAGGTGTGTTCTTAGTAACTTAGTTGATTGTTTGAGAATTTAATACAGGTAGACAATGTATTTTTTGTCTTTATTTTTTTTTAATTATACTTTATTTACTTTGTATCCCCCCTCTAGTTACCTCCCTCCTCCCCTCCCAACCCCTCCTTTCCTCTCCCTTCTCCACACACTTCCTTCCCTAAGTTCACTGGTAGGGGAGGGTTTCTTTTTTCTTCCTTCTGATCCTAGTCTGTTAGGTCTCATCAGGAGTGGCTGCACTGTCTTCCTCTGTGGCCTGGTAAGGCTGCTCCCCCCCCCTCAGGGGGAGGTGATCAAAGAGCCAGGCAGTCAGTTCATGTCAGAGACAGTCCCTGTTCCCATGACTATGGAACTCACTTGGACACTGAACTGCCATGGACTAAATCTGTGCAGGGGTTCTAGATTATCTCCATGCATGGTACTTGGTTGGAGTATGAATCTCAGGAAAGACCCCTGTGCTCAAACTTTTGGTTCTGTTGCTCTCCTTGTGGACCTCCTGTCCTTTCCAGCTCTTACTATTATTTCCCACTTCTTTCATAAGATTCCCTGCATTCTTCCCAAAGTTTGGCCAAAACATCTGCTTTGATAGTCTGTGGGGCAGAACCTTTCAGAGGCCCTTTGTGGGAGACTCCTAACTTGTTTCCTGTTTTCTTCTTCTTCTGGTGTCTATCCTCTTTGCCTTTCAGAGTGGGGATTGAACATTTTAGCCAGATTCCTCCCTCTTGATTAGTTTCTCTAGGTGTACAGATTTTAGTAAGTTTATCTTGTATTATATGTTTATATGAGTGGGTATATACCGTGTGTGTCTTTCTGCTTCTGGGACAGCTCACTCAGGATGATCCTTTCCAGATCCCACCATTTGCCTGCAAATTTCATGATTTCCTTCTTTTTCATTGCTGAGTAATAATACAACCATTCTGGAAATCAATCAGGCGCTTTCTCAGACAACAAGGAATAGGGCTTCCTCAAGATCCAGCCATACCACTCCTAGGCATATATCCAAAAGAGCCTGTAGTACACAATAAGGACATTTGCTCAACCATGTTTGTAGCAGCCTTATTTGTAATAGCCAGAAGCTGGAAACAACCCAGATGCCCCTCAACTGAAGAATGGATATAGAAATTGGGGTACATCTACACAATGGAATATTTCTCAGCAATGACAATTTTTATCATATTTTAGCCAACTTCCTTCCTCCAATTCCTACAGGATTCCCCCCAATAAATAATTCTACTAACAATTTCATATTTTGTTTTTAATAACCTAGTGATCCCTGTTAGTGCCACCCACATACACATGGGTGCAGATCCATCCAATGAAAAATGGTCAAACTGCCAGGCACTGCATGCCTGGAGAAAAGTGGCTACCTCTCTCCTAACAGCTATAAACAAGCTAGGGGCTTGTGAGTCCCTCCCCTCCTCCCTGTTCCCTTCAAGTGTGTAACCTGGCTTGATCTTGTGCAGATTTGTATGAATCTGTGAAAGTTAATTATATATTTCAGATTCACTAGTCCATAGGATGTTCAGATATTTAGTCAAATATTATCTTTGAAGGATTTATGGGTGTTAATTTGAATAAAATGGCCTCCTGAGACTCATGTTTGAATGCTTAGGGAGTGGCTTTAGGGGTGTGGCTTCCTTGGAGTAGGTGTGGCCTTGTTAAACTAAATATGTCCATGGGAATGGGCTTTGGAGTTTCAAATGTTCAATCGAGGCTCAGTGTCCCTCTCTTCCTGCTGTCAGCTGGTCAAGATGTAAGACTCTCAGCTACCTCTCCGACCATGTCTGCCTGTGTGCTGACATGCTCCCTGCCCTGAGGGTAATGGACTAAACCTCTGGACTGTAAGCCAGGCCCAATTACATATTTTCTTTCATAAGAGTTGCTTTGTTCTGAGTGTCTTTTCATAGCAATAGAAACCCTAAGATGACGTGTGTGTCTATGTATGTATGTATGTATGTATGTATGTATGTATGTATGCCAGATTTTCACATTGCTGTCTTTCTGAATTTATCTCCACCTCATTTTTTGAGTCAGTGATATTTATAATACCTAGAGACAAATATCAGTTTGGCTAGACTGACTGGCAAGCAAGCCCCAGGGATATTCCTGTTCTCACCTCCACAGTGCTAGAATTACAGATGCATAGTGCCAATGCTAGACTTCTATCCATAGGTTTTGTGGAACAAACAACAAATGGTTGTGCTTTACATTTAGAACAAACTCCACTCCCAAGACCTTTTAATTCTCCATAATGAACTTTGGACACATTGGACAGTCATACAAAGAGGACAGGGGCAGATGGGATCAGGAGGAGAATGGGAGAGAGGGAAAGAAATAGAGAGCAGAAGAGTGGAGGAGACAGGGAGAGAGAGAGCCAGTTCATGGGACGTCTAGACTTCTATAGTAAAGTCAGTTGTAGCCTGGAAACTGGGGCACAGAGCTTTTAAATTTTTATGGTATGCGATTGTACAAACATTTAATTATATAATATTTCAGTAATAAAAAGAAGAAAAAAAACAGTATTACACTAATTCCATCAGAAGTTCCATTTCTAACCATTTAAAGGTAAGTAAAATAGTTTATCAAATGCAAATAACTGTACATAAAGGGGCAATTATGTTGTCACTCTCATACATTTTGGTTAGATTAGATATTTGTTTCATGTGTAATCATCATTTCATTAGGACAAACTCTTGATTATTTAAACTTAGCAACCTATGTCTCATGTATCTGTTATGTTATATAAAAGGTATAAAAATAATTCTGGATCATAATAGATAACAGTGTTCGTACGATCCTGGAGTTTCTTTTCTTAATCGCCTTTACTAGTTGTTCCACTCTCCGGAACATTTCTGTCCTGATCCTTGTCTATGTACGACCTCAATATTCAATTATATGGCCCCTGCATGCATAAAATATGATTCTTGAATGAAAACATCTCCTGAAACAACCATTCCTTGTCCCATTCTGTACATGAACTAAGAGCTTGTTATAAAAGTAAGAATAATAATTAAAAAAAAAAACTTCTCAAAAGCTGGTAACTCAAAAGATATTAATTAACATCTTATGATAATAAATAGAAACCTCTTAAAGTTTATTAACTTAGTAGAACACTAGCTTCCATCAATCCAACAGCTAAGGAGATCACGACATAGCATTCTGGGGTTATAGACTAGCTTCCTCCATCTCTCTGCACTGCCTTTCTGGTGTACCCATCAACATATTTTAAATTTTGCCTTGATGTCGTCATTGTTTATGTTCTTCTGTAGAACTATTAAAACTTCATGAAATTGGCTCCACATTGGAACATGAAATGTGGGATGACCTCAATGTGTGTTTCTCACCATGGTCACTCATAAAGTCGTCCGAATAAACTGTGCTCTATCTGTTGCCACCACATTGCGAGCTCTGACTTCTCACCATATTTACGTATACACCCTCAAGATGGGTACTGAGTTACAGTAAGTCCCTCCCCCTCCCCATCATCAATTTACAAAACAGGTACTTGTTTATTCAGATAAACAAGAGCCCTGGCTCTTTAAGTATGAGCATTCTCTTTGAAACTTATTTTTTTATCCATGTCCAGTAACATGAACACTCAAATGACAATATCTGTTTACTCTAGTACTGAATACAACCTTCTGAAATGGCATGTTTGGCAGTGTGGATTTTTCACTAGAGAGTACATTTTCTGAGTCAGAAAATGTACTCTCTAGTGTACATTTTTTTTTTCAGGTCATTGATAGCGCTTTAGTGACACCTAGTGTAAAAGTGAACGACAAACAAATGTATAAACTTCGTTTATTTTCTACTGAATCCGTGAGGATACAGGAGGGTCCATCTTGAGGCCACCAGGCTAATACAGGGAAAAATTCCCAGGCTCCTTCCCGGCACAATCGCAGCCCTAGGCCAACCGGCCAAGCCTACCTGCTGGTCCCTTCCTGGTACTGGCAGCTCTCAGCTCAGACCGTGGGTTCTCACTCTCTGGGTCCTCGCAGTGAATTCCTTCCACTATTGAAGGTGAGGCTCCTGACACCCACTCTCACCATCCTAACATCCTATGGACACCTTCCTGGTTGCAGCAGCAAGTGGCAATCACTCTCACCGTCCTGTGGAGGGGATACATTCCCATACTATGGGAGAGACCCGACTCCATTCTGCCTGCTGTCCAGCAGCCTGGCTCACCTGGGTCAGAATCACGAACACAGCGCAGACAGTGAGCACAGAGTTGTAGCCTACTATTTGAGACAAAGCTGCAGCCGTCTTTGAATTCAGTTTCCATTTTGTTTGTAAGATGAAATTAAGTTCAAAATTTTAAACTTTTCTCTGGCTAAAATGCTCAAACCTCATTCAGAAAGGCAAAGAGGATGGACATCAAAAGAAGGAGAAAACAGGGGACAGGACAGGAGCCTACCACAGAGGGCCTCTGAAAGGCTCTACCCTGCAGGTGTCAAAGCAGATGCTGAGACTTACAGCCAAACTTTGGGCAGAGTGCAGGAAATCTTATGAAAGAAGTAGGTAAGACCTGGAGGGGACAGGAGCTCATCAAGGAGAGCAACAGAACCAAAAATCTGGGCACAGGGGTCTTTTCTGAGACTGATACTCCAACCAAGGACCATGCATGGAGAGAACCTAGAACCCCTGTGCAGTTGTACCCCGTGACAGTTAAGTGTCCAAGTGTGTTTCCTAGTAAGTGGAACAGGGACTGTCTCTGACATGAAATGATTGGCCTGCTCTTTGATCACCTCTGAAGAGGGAGGAGCCTTACCAGGCCACAGAAGAAAACAATGCAACCACTCCTGATGAGACCTGATGGACTAGGATCGGAAGGAAGGGGAGGAAGATTTCCTCATTAGTGGTCTAGGGGAAGGGCATGGGTGGAGAAGAGGGAGGGTGGGCTTGGGAAGGAAGGAGAGAGGGTGCTACAGGTGGGAAACAAAGTGAATAAAATGTATTTAATAAAAATATAAATAAAAAAGAATGAAGAAAAAAATTTAAACTTTTCAACTCTGCTTCCTGGAAATAGTTGTTCATAGCTGACCTTATGATTCATAGTGTCATAACTAATACTTTGTTATCTATTCACTTGGCTATTCTCTGATTGCACCCTTCCTGGCTATACTCTGGTTGTACTTTAGAAGTCCCTAAGCCCTGTCTTACTTAGCGAACTTAGGGACAATCAGCTTAAAGGTTAGCTGATAATATTCTGTCTAGTTAGTCAAAAATGTAATATTACTTTGTACAGTTAGCCAAAATGTGTTACTGCCCTCCCTGCGTCTTTTGCATTTGGTTCTTTCTATAAAAACCCGGATGTAAGAACTTGTAGGTGTCAGAGGTAGGCACCAGAGTCCTTACGGAGGACCTGATCAATCAGCTTGGAACAGGTGTTCTAATAAACCATCCATATCTAACTGACACTGGAGTCTGAGTGGTTTGTGTGGCTATTTTTATACCAGAAAACACAGCAGAGCTGAGATAAGCCCAGGACCCAAGTGCCATTTTCTGCCATTTTGTGGGGTGCCTACCAGCTCTAGGCTTGGAGATCTTTCTGCCTTCTCCCTAGCTGCCTAGAGAATTTGGTCGGAAACAGCTAGCCCAGCAGAGACAGTGAACCCAGTGGAGCTCAGCTAGGCACAGGATCCAACTACCATTGTCTGCTATCTGGAAGAAGCATGTGTGGCACCAGAGCAGCTCTAGGCTTGGAGATCTGTCTGTCTGCTTCCCAGCTGCCTGGTCTACCTGGGTCATAAATAGTGATCCAGCAGAGAAAGTGAACTCAGCAGAGCACCTTCCCTACCTAGCTGCATATGAATCTCCAGCACCATTCTTGAGCCCCTTGAATGTCTCTCATTTTCCTGCAGACTCCCCGAGACTCCAGAGACAGGTGGATCCAGAGTGGGTTACAGCCTCCAGGAATAGTCAAGGCTACAAACAACCAGATGGCTAGAGGCTTGTGTAAAAACACAACCAACAAAAACCAAGACATCACAGATTCACCAGAATCCCTCCAAATCAATGGATATTCTAATGAAGCTGAAACACAGAAAAATGATCTTAAATATATGATTATGCAGTTACTAGAGGCACATAAAGAGGCCATCGTGGGCTGACAGAAACCCACAATCAAACAGGTGAAGGAAATGAATAAAATCATTCAAGACTTAAAAACGAAATTAGAAGCAATAAAGAAAATACAAACATAGAAAATCCTGGAGTTGGAGAACTTAGAGAAGAGATCAGGAACCGCAAAGGAAAGTATCATCAACAGAATACAAGAGATGGAGGCGAGAATCTCAGGTACAGAAGATACAACTGCAGAAATTGATACATCTCTCAAAGAAAACAAAAATGGAAAAGTTCTTGATACAGAACATCCAAGAAATCAGGTACACCATGAAAAGAAGAAAACTAAGAATAAAAGGAACAGATGAAAAAGAAAACTCCAGACTCCAAGGCTCAGAAAATATTTCAAGAAAATTTCCCCAACCTTAACAGATTCTCTTAAACATACAAGAGGCTTGTAGAACACAAAATAGACTCAATGAGAAAAGAAATTCCTCCTGCCATATAATAATCAAAACACTAAATCTACAGAACAAAGAAAAATGTTCAAAGCATCAACCGTAAAAGGCCAAGTGACATATAGAGACAGACTAAGCAGAATCACACCAGACTACTCAAGAGAAACTATGAAAGGCAATAGGGCCTGGGCTGATATCATGCAGACACTAAGAGACCTCATATACTAATCCAGTCTGCTATACTTAGAAAACGTTCAATTAACGAAGATGAAGAAAACAAAATATTCCACAACATAGCTAAACTTAAACAATATATACACAGCAACTCAGATCTGCAGAAGATACTAGAAGAAAACTGCAATCCAGTGAAATAAACTACAGCAAATAAAACATTGGATAAAGATACCTTCACAACAATAAAGCAAAAAACAACACACACACAAATATGCAATAACCAGCAATTTCACAATAAAAGAAACTAACAATCATTGGTCACTAATATCTATCAACATCATTAGATTCAATTCTCCAACAAAAAGACACAGATTAAGAGAATGTTTACAGAAACAGGATCCAACATTCCGCTGCATTCAAAAAACATACCTCTGCAACAAAAATAGACACTGTCTTGGAGTAAAGAGCTGGAAAAAAGGTTTTCCAAGCAAAAGGATCCAAAAATCAAGCTGGAGTAACCACCATAATATCTAATAAAATAAACTTTCAACCAAAATTAATCAAAAGAGATGGGGAAGGACATTTCATTATCATCAAAGAAAAAAAAATCTGCCCGGAGGACATCACAATCCTGAACATCAATGCCCCAAGCACAAGGTTTCTTGCATTTGTCAAAGAAACTTTATTACAGCTAACATCATACATAGATCCTTAATTGCAGGGGACCAGAATGCAGGGAATATTATGAAAGAAGTGGGAAATAGTAAGATCTGGAGAGGACAGGAGGTCCACAAGGAGAGTAACAAAACCAAAAAACTTGAGCACGGAGGTCTTTCCTAAGACTCATACTCCAACCAAGTACCATGCATGGAGATAATCTAGAACCCCTGCACAGATGTAGCCCATGGCAGTTCAGTGTCCAAGTGGGTTCCATAGTAATGGGAACAGGGACTGTCTCTGACAAGAACTGATTGGCCTGTTCTTTGATCACCTTCCCCTGAGGAGGGAGCAGCCTTACCAGGCCACAGAGGAAGACAATTCAGCCACTCCTGATGAGACCTAACAGACTAGGATCAGAAAGAAGAAAAAGAAACCCTGCCCTACCAGTGGACTTGGGGAGGGGCATGCATGGAGAAGGGGGAGGAAGAAAAGGGTTGGGAGGGGAGGAGGGAGAGAACTAGAGGGGGGATACAAAGTAAATGAAGTGTAATTATTAGTAAAATAAAATAAAAATTAAAAAAATATTTTAAGTATAACAAACTATCAGATTTTGATGCATTAATAAAGGAATAAACTAAGTTAATAAGTAAAATAAAAAAGATAGTGGGAGACTACAACACCACACTCTCACCAAGGGACAGATCATTGAGACAGAAGCTAAATAGAGAAATAATGGCACTTACATTGGTCTTAAATCAAATGGACCCAATAGATGTCTTCAGAACTCATTTTATGAGGCCACAGTCACCTTGATACCCAAACTGCACAAACACTCAACAAAGAAAAAGAATTTCAGGCAAATTTGTCTTATGAACATTAATGCAAAAATACTCAATAAAATACTTGGAAACCAAATCCAAGAGCATATCAAAGACATCAACCACCATGACTAAGAAGGCTTCATCCCAGGCCTGCAGGGGTGATTCAACACATAGAAATCCATCAATGTAATCCACCATATAAACAAACTTAAAGAAAAAAAGAAAAAAAAAACTACACATGATCATCTCCTTAGATCCTGAAAGTTCTACCAGAGAGATCCTATGGCTGATAAACACTTTCAGCAAAGTGGCTGGATACAAAATTAACTCAAAAACAACAACAACAACAACAACAACAAAAAACAGTTACCCTCCTGTATAAAAATTGAAAAGGACTGAGAAAGAAATTAGGGAACCAACACATTTCACAATTCCAAAAATAACATGAAGGACCTTGGTGCAACTCTAACCAAGCAAGTGAAAGACGTTTTTGAAAATACTTCAAGTCCCTGAAGAAAGAAATTGAAGATATCAGAGGATGGATAGATCTCCCAGGCTCATGGATAGATCCATACATATCACCCTGAATATACGTAAAGTCCAAATGGATCAAAGACCTCAACATAAAGCTAGACACAGTAAATCTATTAGTAGAAAAAGTGAAAAGAGCCTTGAACTCATTGGCACAGGAAACTACTTACTGTATGGAACATCAACAGTACAGGCTCTAAGATCAACAATCAGTAAAGGGACTCCTGAAACTGGAAAGCTTCTGTAAAGCAAAGGATAGGGTCAACAGAGAACAAAACAACAACAAAATGAGTCTGCAGACTGTGAAAAGATCTTCACCAACCCTACATCTGACAGAGGGCTAATATCCAGAATACATAAAGAACTCAAGAAATTAAATACCAACAAACCAAATAATCCATTTGAAAATGGGTATAGACATAAACAGAGAATTCTCAACAGAGGAATATCAATGGCGAAGAAATAGTTAAAGAAATGCTCATGCTCCTTAGTCATTAGGGAAATGCAAATGAAACCAAGTCTGAGATTCCATCTCACACCTATCAGAATGGCTAAGATCAAAAACTCAAGTGACAACACATGCTGGAGAGGATGTGGAGAAAGTGGGACACTCCTCCATTGCTTGTGGGAATGTAAACTTGTACAACCAATTTGGAAATCAATCTGGTTCTTTCTCATAAAATTAGGAATACTGCTTCCTCAAGCTTTATCACTCCTGGGCATATATTGGAAAGATGATCAACCACACAACAAGAACATTTACTCAACCATGTTCATAGCAGCTTTGTTCATAATAGCCAGAATCTAGAAACAACCTAGATGTCCCCCAAACAAGGAATGGCATACAGAAATTGTGGTACATTTAATAATGGAATACTACTCAGCAATTAAAAAAAAAAAACAAGGAAATCATGAAATTTGCAGGAAAATTGATGGAACTAAAAAAGGTCATCCTGAGTGAGGTATTCTAGGAGCAGAGCAACATGCATGGCATATACTCACATATGAGTGGATATTAGCCATATTTTATAGGATAAACATGCTAAAATCTACAGACCTAGGAAAGCCAAATGACTAAGAGGATCCTAAGGAAGATGTCTAATTCTCATTCAGAAGGGAAAACAAGATATACACTGGAAGTGGTAGAAGAGAGGGAACAGGACTGGGGCCTACTATAAATGTCCTCCAAAAGACTTCAATCAGCATGGGATCAAAGCGGATGCAGAAACTCAGAGCCAAACTTTGGGCAGAGCGCAGGGAGTCTTATGGAAGAAGCAGGATATAAATGGTCCCAGAGGGGATAGTAGTCACAAAAGGAGACAGTTAGGTAATGTGGTCATGGGTATTAATTTCTTCAGATACTATAGATTTAGCTAGGAGGTTATCATTGTTCCCAGGTCATGAAGTATACATTTTATACAGTTCTCATGAAAGTATCTGAATCTTGAACATTCTGGAGTTGTATGTAAGGAGAGTATATACAAAGTTCTGACTTTTGTTCTGGTAGACTACAATCAAGTGTCTTAAGCATAATTTTTATTCTTTATCACAGTAGACATTATCAGATTTAATGTAATCCTATGGCATAAGTTTCTCATATTGGAACTTGTTCCTTTGTCTCGAAGACTTTACTTTTGTCAAGTCTCCATTGTGTTCTCTCAATACTCAGAAGAGTTTTTCATTCTGTCACAAATGGTAATGACAGTTTCAGTCAGCTTCATGATACCTGCTACCTTTTAAAGCTCGAATGTTCTCCCAGACACATGCACAGCTAGCTGAAGTGGAGCTACACTGACTCCCTACACTAAATTGGCACAATCATTTCTTCTCTGAATACTGCTTAAATACCATATCTGCTTCATCACTCAGAATGTCCTTTGTGACACTCAGTCTGGCAAGCATGGCTGAACCTAGTCACTGAAGACTGTGCATGCTCCAGGCAGAAAGTGGATGGACATCATCTGCACACTGTCTACTCCTAGGGTGTATACCTCAAAAATACCTTTCTCCAACTACTTGAAAATGTTGCCTATTTCACTGTTGCCTGCTTTTATAGCCATTTCAGTCTAAATGTTCAGTCTAGCACTGATTTATCTTTCATAGCTGAAACTGGATATGGGTATATTCCTGTGATTTTAAAATCTAGTATAAGTTCAGAATATTTTCCTGAACGTTCCAGCAGATGTCAGCAAAAGACCAGGCAGTGGTGTAATAATTGTGCAGCGGGATGCCAGATACTTTGACTCAGTCAGAGCTGAGTCAAAGAGCTCAATTTGGTAAATGAATGACTGTCTATACCTCTCTTTAGGGCAGTGGTTCTCAACCTGCCGCATCCCTTTGGGGTTGCATCAGACGTCCTGCACATCAGACATTTACACTGTAACTTATAGCACTAGCTGTAAATTTACAGTTATGAAGAAGCAACAAAAATAATTTAAAAGGTTCAGGTTTGGCACAACCAAAAAACTGTATTAAAGGGTCACAGTACTAGGAAGGTTGCTTTAGGGGATAGATAGCTGGAAGTGGTAGAAGACTTATTTTTCAGATCAGAGATAGAAATGTTCTGAACTCATGTCAGGGAGCTACACATAGAGAAACCCTGCAGGGTTTCTATTGTCCCACCGTGAGGAAGACAATAGCACATTCTACCAAAGCTGATCAAGAGTGCCTTCAGTCTCCTCTTAGCTTCATTGAACTAACACAGAGTTTTGTTGTCTTTCGTTTCTAATCTCCTTTTCCTTGGAGCAGTTTAGGAAACATCTGCATTCTTCCTCTGCCCCTCTGACATGTATAATTTTTAAATTTATTTTTTGATTAACTAACAATAGTCACACATATCTATATGGCAAACTGATGTTTTCATTCGAGTCTATATTGGATGATGATCAACTCAGGCTAATTAGCACACACATAATTTTAGCAATTCTTTATGATGAACTTTCACAATCCTCTCTTCTAATTCTTTTACCATTGATAAATGGCCATTACTTTCATAAGTTTCCTGGAAAAGGAATAATTTCACAGTATTAAAGAAATTGATTTACTATTTTCAGTGTCGTCTTGTGAGAATTAACTCGTTACATACTCAAATTAGCTAAGGCTCAGACAAATTAAGCAAATTTATCCTGAATGAACGACAGATGAGGGACCTTGTTAGATATGTGTGGTAATGCTGTGAAGAATGCTTGTTTTTGTCTCATAGGTTCAGTTCTATTTTACTTTAAAGTGATTTCACCCAGCACAATTAACAATGATCCTTTACAACTTTCCTCACATAAAATGTACCCCCTCATTTGAAGTCTTGCTTGCACCTAGTTAATTTGACCAGTAGATGGCAGTATAGCCCACAGGCTGTCAGGCACACATAGAGACAGTCTTGTAAAATTTTCAAATTTACTCTGCCCATCAGTTGGCCATCAGGCTCAGCATCTGCTTTGACAGTCTATACTGCAGAGGCTTTCAGAGGCCCTCTGTGGCAGGTTTCAAGGTTGTTTCCTGTTTTCTTCTGGCTTTCAGAGGCCCTCTGTAGCAGGTTCCGAGGTTGTTTCCTATTTTCTTTTTCTTCTGATGTCCATCCTCTTTTTATGTAAGAAGTGGGAAATAGTAAGAGCTGGAGGGGACGGGAACTCCACAAGCAGAGCAACAGAACAAGATAATTTGAACACAGGGAACTTCCCAGAGACTCATACTCCAACCAAGGACTATTCGTGGAGATAACCTAGAACTCGTGCACAGATGTAGCCCATGGCAGTTCAATGTCCAAGTGGGTGACATAGTAATGGGAAGAGGGACTGCCTCTGACATAATCTGATTGGCCTGCTCTTTGATCACCTCCCCTTGAGGGGGGAGCAGCCTTACCAGGACACGGTAGAAGACAATGCAGCCAATTTTGATGAGAACTGATAGACTAAGATCAGAAAGGAGAGGAGAATATCCCCTATCAGTGGACTTGGGGAGTGGCATGCATGCAGAAAGGGGAGGGAGGGTGGGATCGGGAGGGGAGGAGGGAGGGGCTTATGGGGGGATACAAAATGAATAAAGTGTAATTAATAAAAAATTTTAAAAAAATTTCAAATTTAAGTCATACACATAGAATTAAATCTATATCAACCACATTGGACCTATACATGTTGATGTTTCTGTTACTATTCTCAGATAACATATCACTTAAAGAAGTCAAGAAGTGAAGTCGTTTGAATTACACTTACCTTAGGTAAAGAACTGTGAGTCTCCAGAAACTAGAGTAAGTCCTACCTTTTTGAGTTTCCATCTCCCTATAAACCCAGCAGGCCAATAACACAACAGAGTCACAAGTATGTGCTTAGACAGTGACACGGGCTTCATCTTTGCTGCTGATTCTGTTTGAAAGGAAGAGGTTAGAAAGTATGTCTATGTTGGTGGCTCTGGGATTAGAGGAAATTGCTGTTTAGTTCATTACCAGGTCCTGTGAAAAGAAATGTTGGAAGAGTCCGGGCAAAGTCTGGGCTCTGTCACCTCTGAAAACCAAGACACAGTCACCTGTCCCCAGCCAGCTAGTAGAAGTAAGAATAGAAAAGGACAGAAAAAGGGGTTTTGTTTGTTTGTTTGTTTGTTTGTTTTAATGTGACCATGTAGGTGAGAAGAAGAGGTAGAGAGGGTGAGCAGCAGCCCTAACCTTCCCACCCTCCTCCCAGCCCATCTTCAGTGAATTTGTACGGTTACCCCATTAGCACCCATATTTTTCTCTTGTTTTTAGTTTGGTGCAGAAACATAATCAGAATTTACTTTACTCAAAATTAAATATATTTTACAAGACTGTTGATTTAAGGAAAAACTGTATAGATTTGCATTTCAAAATCAATTTATAGCACACAAAACTTTTCAAATTAAGTGTTCAGAAATTTTCATTTTCAGGAAGTTGTCTCCTGTGCCAATGAGTTCTAGGCTGTTCCCCACTTTTTCTTCTAACAGATTTAGAGTATCTGGTTTTATGTTGAGGTCTTTTATCCACTTGGACTTTAGTTTTGTGCAGGGTGATAAATATAGATCTATTTTCATTTTTCTGCATGTAGACATCCAGTTGGACCAGCACCATTTGTTGAAGATGCTGTCTTTTTTCCATTGAATGGTTTTGGCTTCTTTGTCAAAAATCGAGTATTCATAGGTGTGTGGGTTTATTTCTGGGTCTTCTATGCAGTTCCATTGATCCTCCTTTCTGTTTTTATGGCAATACCATGCAATTTATATTACTATTGCTCTGTAGTACAACTTGAGATCGGGGATGGAGATACCTCCAGATGATCTGTTGTTGTACAGGATTGTTTTGGAGATTCTGGGTTTTTTGTTTCTCCATATGAAACTGAGAATCTTTTTTTCAAGGTCTGTAAAGAATTGAGTTGGTATTTTGATGGGAATTGCATTGAATCTGTAGATTGCTTTTGGCAGGATGGCCATTTTCACAATGTTAATCCTACCAATCCATGAGCACGGGAGATCTTTCCATCTTCTGAGATCTTCTTCAATTTCTTTCTTCAGAGACTTGAAGTTTTTCTCAAACAGGTCTTTCACTTGCTTGGTAAGTGTCACCCCAAGGTACTTTATGTGGTTAGTGGCTATTGTGAAGGGTGTTGTTTCCTTAATTTCTTTCTCGGCCATTTTGTCTTTGGTATACAGGAGGGCTTCTGATTTTTTTTTGAGTTGATTTTGTATCCTGCCACTTTGCTGAAGGTGTTTATCAACTGGAGGAGTTCTCTGGTTGAATTCTTGGGGTCGCTCATATATACTATCGTATCATCTCTTCCTGAACAGAACACCAACAGCACAGGCTCTAAGAGCAACAATCAATAAATGGGACCTCATGAAACTGAAAAGCTTCTGTAAAGCAAAGGACACTGTCATCAAAACAAAACGCCTGCCTACAGATTGGGAAAGAATCTTCACTAACCCTTTATCTGACAGAGGGGTAATATCCAGTATATACAAAGAACTAAAGAAGCTGAAAAGCAGCAAACCAAGTAATCTACTTAAAAAATGGGGAACAGAGCTAAACAGAGAATTCTCGACAGAGGAATATCGAATGGCAGAGAAACACTTAAAGAAATGCTCATCCTCATTAGCCATCAGGGAAATGCAAATCAAAACGACCCTGAGATATCACCTTACACCCATCAGAATGGCCAAAATGAAAAACTCAAGGGACAACACATGCTGGAGAGGTTGTGGAGAAAGGGGAACCCTCCTCCACTGCTGGTGGGAATGTAAACTGGTTCAACCACTCTGGAAATCTATCTGGCGCTTTCTAAGACAATTAGGAATAGTGCTTCCTCAAGACCCAGCTATACCACTGCTAGGTATATACCCAAAGTTTTCTCAAGTACACAAAAGAGATATTTGCTCAACCATGTTTATAGCAGCTTTATTTGTAATAGCCAGAACCTGAAAACAACCCAGATGTCCATCAACGGTGGAATGGGTACAGAAATTGTGGTATTTTTACACAATGGAATACTACTCAGCAATCAAAAAGGAGGAAATCATGAAATTTGCAGGCAAATGGTGGGACCTAGAAAAGATCATCCTGAGTGAAATATCCCAGAAGGAGAAAGACAAACACGGTATATACTCACTTATATAGGCCTATAAGATATGATAAACATAATGAAATCTATACACCTAAAAAAGATAATCAAGAGAGAGGACATGGGGTAAGATTATCAATCTTCGTTTTGAAAGACAGATGAGATGCACATTAAACATTGACAGGAGTCTATTGAGCGCATTTGAAAAACTCTAACTAGCAGTGTTTTCATAGCAAAGACTCATGACCAAACCTTTGGCAGAGTACAGGGAATCATAAGAAAGAAGGGGAGTTAGTCTGATGAGGAAAGGATAGGAGCTCCACAAGGACCAAACATATCTGGGCACAGGGTCTTTTCTGAGACTGACATGCAACCAAGGACCATGTATGAATGTAACCTAGAACCTCTGCTCAGATGTAGCCTGTGGTAGCTCAGTAACCAATTGGTTTCCCATAGTGAGGGGAACAAGGACTATTTCTAACAGGAACTCAATGGCAGGCTCTTTGGCCTCCCCACCCCCCAAGGGAGGAGCAGTCCTGTTAGGCCACATAGGAGAGCTTTGCAGCCAGTCGTGAAGATACCTGATAAAACAGGATCGGATGAATGGGGAGGAGGTTCCCCCTATCATTGGACTTGGCAAGGGGCACGGTGGAGAGGAGGGAGGGAGGGAGGGAGGGACTGGGAGGGAATGAGGGATCGGGACACGGCTGGGATATAGAGTTAATAAAATGTAACTGATAAGAAAAAAATAAAATTAAAAAAAAGGAAAGAAGAAATATTATTAAATTACACCCTCAATTTTTTTCAATAAAAAAGAAATAATGGATAAAATGTGAAAAAAAAAGAAATTTTCATTTTGTTAACACTAGTTCCATTTTCCAGTTATATATAGAAGCCGCTTTCCTCAGACACTGTTTTTACTAGAATGTTTAGCTTTTGTCATCAATACAGTTTTATGACAGTACTCCCTACTAAACTTGCCTGCTTGCTTTCAGCTTATCGTGGCTGAGAACAGTGTGTAAATTCGCAGTGATTAATAATTTCAATGAAATCAGGATTTGGCTTGAATATTAGCATGAAACTTGGATATTTGATGGGCTTCAGGTTTGCAGCATTCTATCCTATAGCTCTTTTTTCCTTTTCTTAAATTTTTATTAATTACAGCTTACTTATTTTGTATCCTCCCCTGCAGCTCCCTGTCTCCTCCCCTTCCAGTCCGCTCTCCCTCTCCCTTCTACACCCATTCCTTTCCCCCAGTCCACTGATAGGGGAGGTCTTCCTCTACTTCCTTCTGATCCTAGTCTATGGGGTCTCATCAGGAGTGGGTACATTGTCTTCCGCTGTGGCATGGTAAGGCTGCTCCCCCTTCAGGGAGAAGTGATCAAAGAACAGTCCAATCAGTTTATGTCAAAGACAGTCCCTGTTGCCATTACTATGGAACCCACTTGGACCCTGAGCTGCCATGGGCTAAAACTGCACAGGGCTTCTAGGTTATCTCTAAGCATGGTCCTTGGTTGGAGTATCAGTCTCAGAAAAGACTCCTGTGCCCAGATTTTTTGGATCTGTTGCTCTCCTTGTGGAGCTCCTGTTCTCTCCAGGTCTTTCTATCTCCCACTTCTTTCATAAGATTACCCGCACTCTGCCCAAAGGTTGGCTCTAAGTCTCAGCATCTGCTTTGATATCCTGCAGGGTAGAGCCTTTCAGAGACCCTCTCTGGTAGGCTCCTGTCCTGTTCCCTGTTTTCTCCCTATCCTATACTTCTACAGTTAATATGGTAACCAAGGGTATATAGTCAAAAATAAACAGTGAAAATACAAAAGAGGCTTCATTTAAAAGACCATGAAAGCATTTCACTGAAGTTAAAGGACAAGTAATAATTAGCTTGTGAAGGATAATATATGAGAAATTTTACTGGATTGCTCTGAACTCTTACAAGTATAAGACATGTTAAGAAAATAGCTGTCCCAATGAGGATATTCTAGATTTTAGAAAATGCTTGATTCTTTAGAGGCTCATGTTCAGGGATGTGATTTTACCAGTTGTCTTGTGTACATCCTTGTTTATTCTTTAAATAATTTGAAGATTAACTATGATGCATAATCAAGGTAAGGATAAATAGCTATTATACCATGTTTTATAAAGAATTATAAAGAATGCTTTAAAATACATACATTATACACTCAAATATTTTCAATCCCTAGTTACTGAAAATCATAGTTATGTAACCCAGATGCATGGAGAGATGACTATATAATATAGAATTTCATGATGGAATTTCATTGTAGGTTTAATGCTATAGATTTCTATTTTCATGTCTAGTACTTTCCAGCTGAACTATTCAGTTCAGTCTCATAACTCAGTTGCACACCAAAAAATCTTAAAATTATATAAAGCAGCTTGCTGTGGTAATACTTGAAGATTTTCATTCTGGTTAACTTATTTTACCTTTTAAATTTATTTTCTTTAATTTATAACCAGTGGGGGACTCCAATAAGATGATAGATGTATTTGTATTCCTAGTTGATATTCTTGGCACAGCTCCTGTGCATTTTAAAATATATAGAGAGAAAATATCTCACTACTGTGAAAATAAATGCCTGGGTTTACAGCTAGGAGATAATTGGCAAAGGAGAAAAAGTGGGTTGAACTGTAGAAGGCAAAGGAAGAAGCTGACTTGTGAGCATATTGGAAAACGACAAATGCTCCTTTAAGAACCTGTGTTCTGGGGCTTGGGGAGACTGCTGAGAGGTGAAGAGAGCTTGTTCCTATTTGAGAGGACCCAAGTTGGCTTCACAGCATACACATCAGGCAGCTCACAACTGCCTGTAACTCCAGCTCCGGAGACCTCATGGTCATCTTTGTATACCACAAGCACTGTACTCCAGTACAAATGTACACTGCCTCTTAAAAACCTGTATACACAATTTAAAAATAAGAGTATAACCTTTCTTTTTCAAACTCAGAAATCATGATTTTACTATGGTGCATACCTTCCCAGCTGTCACAATGCAGAGGACATGGTGCACTTTCTTGCCAATGTTTCTTCTTTTGACAATCTTTTTTTCTGATTATTTAATTGATTAAGCTCCAAGATTTGATAATCTTCACCTTTTTTACTTTTAAGATTTTTTATATCAATTACAGTTTATTCACTTTGTATTCTAACTGTAGCCCATGCCCTCATTCCCTCCCAGTCCCACCATCCCTCCCTCATCTCCTCCCATGCAACTCTCCAAGTCCACTGATAGAGGAGGTCCTCCTCCCGTTCCATCTGACCCAAGACTGTCAGGTCTCATCAGGACTGTCTGCATTGTTTTCCTCTGTGGCCTGGTAAGGCTGTTCCCCCCTCAGGAGGGAGGTGATCAAAGAGACAGCCACTGAGCTCATGTCAGAGACAATGCCTGTTCCCCTTACTATGTAACCTACTAGGATACTTAGCTGCCATGGGCTACATCTATGCAGGGGTTATAGGTTACCTTCATGCATGGTCCATGGAAAGAACTCAAGATGTTAAAAAACAACAAACCTAGTAATCCCATTTAAAAATGGGGTACAGAGCTAGAGGATTCTCTGTAGAGAAATATCAATGGCAGAGAAACCTTTAAAGAAATGCTCAATGTTCTTAATCATCAAGGAAATGTAAACCAAAACAACCCTGAGATTTCACCTTAGACCCATCAGAATGGCTAAGGTAAAAAACTTGAGTGACAATACATGCTGGAGAGAATGTCAAGAAAGGGGAACCCTCCTCCGTTGCTGGTGGGAATGCAAACTTGTACAACCACTTTGGAAAACAATCTGGTGCTTTCTCAAACAATTAGGAATAGCTCTTCCTCAAGATCCAGCTATACTACTCCTAGGCATATAGCCAAAAGATTCTCAAGTACAGAACAAGGACATTTGCTCAACCTTGTTTGTAGCAGCTTTATTTGTGATAGCAAATATAATCTTAAAGAATGTTGGTCAGTTGGAAGAAAAGAGTCAGATGAATGACATTTCTCTTTTATGTCATCAATATCTCATAGAACCTATGGTAATGTTTTATTCTTCACACAGTGTATAAAGTGTCAGATTATTTCATTTCTTCTATTCATGATATTTCTGTAATAGTGGATCTTTATCCCAAAATCTTCCCTGATTTTGTGATAAGGCCAAGGGAAAAATAAAATTTTACCTCTTAAAATATAATCATTTTATAGTTTGCAGAGTGTGATCACCTTCCCAACATTCACAGTAAACCTTCATAAAACAAACAAACAAATAAATAAAAACCGCTCTCTGCAGTATGAAAAATGGAGTAGACATCTGATGGAGCTTAACATCTGCAAGTCTCCATCCAAGGAGTGGTGAATGGTGAGTGACACTAGAAACTGTGCTGGCATCAAAGAATCTTCTCTGTATTAAGTTGCTTTTCTACATACATTATTCCTGTACAAATGAGGAATGATGATTTATGCAAATAGCTTTCAAAATTTGAGCTGTACCTTAAAACAAGATCAAACATATACCCTGAACTTGCAGACAACTACTGTAATTTAGTTTTGACTTCTTATATTTCAATGAGGAACTCAAATTATGATATTAGCAATTGATTTTCAGTGTTTTTCAACTTGGTACTAATTTTCCAAAAGTACTGGCTGGATTAAAATTTATTCTACCTTACACAATAAATATATCTTATTCAATTTGTGCAAAAATGTTAGTACTATTTATATTAAATTAGAACATTCCAAGAAGAAAATTGAATCCAAGCAGGGGCTTAACGATATTGATTATCTGCCTTCTGTACTACAGGGTCAGTATTACGTGCATGCACTTTGCATGAATAAAATTTGGAGCAGCAGCATTGAAATCCGCCATTTATATTGGTTTCTCTTTTGAAAGTCATGATAGTTGATTTGAGCCTGAAATGATTGGGCTAGATTTAGTATTTGCTTGCTGTGTCTTGATGTTGATGTTTGACCTGTTTAGTACATATTAATAATATTGTACTTTATGCCCCAGTACCAAAATACTCAGTATGCACAAAAGGTGTGACTAATGTATGGTTCAGAAGTGCCTTGTAGACCTCCTGTCCTTAGTGGTATTTTGCTGGATTATCAGGAGGATGTGCACAGTGAAATGCATGATCCCTGTCACCCGGGACTGCGACGTGTGAAGCACTATCACAAAAGTGTCTGGAATTCTCATGATAATCTAAGACCTTTAAAGAAGATACAATATAGGAAAATCTGAATTTCTACAAGACATGTTAGTAAACTCTGTACAGATGAACTCAGAAGAAAGGGCTGTGTTGACAACTCAGTATGTACAGACTTGAAAACTCATGTTTAAAGCCTGGGTTGTACTTGTCATACTTAAAAAAAAAAAATCTTTTATTCATGTTTCTTTCATCTTTTCCTTTCTTAACCACCCCAATCCCTTCCAAAACCCCAACAAGTAGAAGAGAGAAAAGGTTAGTGGGAGAGGTGGTGCAATTTTCTTTCTTAGCTGCTTCCTGCTGATTAGAGTTGTCAGGTTCCTTGTAGCTAGCCCCAATCGATCCTCTTTTCAGAAGATCTCCAACTTCTGGTCTCCCAACAGCAACCAGGAGCAGCAAGGGGGAAGCAGGAGCGGCATTGTTCTTTCTCCGCTTTACATTCTCTGGGCTCTGGGATTTATTCTCTCTCCAGAGTCCTCAGATTTAAACTATCTGCAGCTAGCAAATAGTCTATAAGAAGCAAATAGTCTGCTGCTGTGGACCATCAAAATCAGTCCCACATCCCACACCTGGAACCAAAACAAAAACATGTCTATATCCACAACATTTTACACTTGTGAGCTCCAGTTTTATCAATAGTCATTGGAAGGAAGGATTCCCTTTTTGGGGGTGCTTGAGAAATTGAAAAAGCTGGCAATTTTAGAATTTAGAAAAAGAAGAAAGGAAGAACAAGATAACAAATGTAAATAGAAGAGTTTTTAAAAAGTATGCCTATAAACTATTTTCCTCCTGAGGGCTCTGAGAGGAGCTCTTTGCCAGCTGCAGATAGTTTAAATCTGAGGATTCTGAAGAGAGAATAAATGCCAGAGCCCAGAGAGCAGAGATGAGAGAAGGAATAACGCTGCTTCTAATTCCCACTTGTTGCTCCTGGTTGCTGTTGTGAGACCTGACAATGAGGGAGATCTCCTGAAATGTGGGTTGGACTGGCTCCAAGGAACCTGACTACCCTAACCAGCAGGAAGCAGCTAAGAAAACTCCACCCCTACTTCACTAACCTTTCCTCTCTCTTACTTGTTGGGGTGTTGGGAGGGATTGGGGTGGAGTAGGAAGAAAAAGATAAGAAATGTAAATAAAAGAGTGTTTAAAAAATGTACCTAATGTACTAGTACTTTTGGATGTCTATTTTCTATTGCTCACATTGATATATTTATTTCTAGTTATTGTCTGTCTGCTGCACAGACATATCTTATTTCATAGTAGCTTATGCTTGTGTGCAAGAAGGAAAACAAACACATACATTCCATTTACAGGGAAGTCCCTAACTTTAATCTTGATTGTCAATTTGATTGGTTTGACAAATGACTAAGATATTAGTTAAACAAACACTGTAATGAGACTGTGAAGGTGTTTCTAGAGATTGTTTGCATGAAGGAAGATCTGCAGTGATGTGGACATTGAAATCAAGTGTGCTTGGGGTCAGGATAGAACAAAAGCATTATTAAAAAGGGAGTCAGAGTAGATGTAAGCCTGATTATCCCCAAATACCTGGACCTACTTTCACTGCCAGCTACAAAGGAAATCAGACTCCATCTTGTTCAGCAGTCTTGCAAGATTATCCAGGAAGCCTTCAAGCTTTCAGCCTACAACTGTGGCTATATCAACAGTCCCTACTGTCATGAGGCTTCCAGCTTCATGGTCTCAGGAGCAACTACTGGCCTTTATGACTCACAAACATGTAAATGACCATTGTAAGTCTATTTTATCTCTGATCTCATGAGCCATTCTAATCAATTCCCATTTATAATTATGTATCTACTATATTGTTTTCGTTCCTCCAGCAGATCCTAACTAATAAGTAAAATACCTAAAGGTAATCCCCAGGCATTGAGCACACATCAAACCTCATAGCTTCACTTACAATGTTCCTATTATTGTTTTACTGGTTTCTTTAGGGCAGTGTTAATTAGAAAAGAAAATTCACTGATATTAAATACATCTCTTTGACTGCTAAAATGCCTATTGCTATTAGTATGGTAATGTTCCTGGTTTGAATATCTGTAGAGTTCTATTCTACCATATTAATCTATAAACCACTGTAAAACATTTTTTAGTAGTTCAATAAATTTCACTGTGAATTAAGATTTCTAGGCTTATGTTTGTATACAATTTGATATCTTGAAACACTTAAGTATCTTATCAATATATATTCACTTTTGTCCTGAATTTTGATGCAGTTTTTCAGATGCTTGAGAATATTAACTATAATTGCTCTTGGATGATTTTTACTTGGTATATGTGGCAATTTCCTGATTTCTGACCATGAGCTGAAAGAGAATGATATTCTTAGGTTCATATATTTGGATGCTTAGTCTTCATTTGATGAAATTATTTGGGAAGAATTTGGAGTGGTGGCCTTTGTTTAAAGTTGGAAAAGTCCACATTATTTCTAGTTATTTTGGGCTCTGTCTGTCTGTCTCTCTCCTTTCTCTTCTCTGACTTGTGGATGTTGTCTTAATATATAAGCTATCAGCTAATGCTCCAGCACCATGTCTACCTGTTGTCATTCTCCCTATTTTGATAGTCATAGACTTACTTTCTGAAGTGTAAGTAAGCCTCCAATAAACTAATTCTTCTGCAAGGTTCCATAGTTATAGCATTTTTCTCAGAGCAATAGAAAGGTGACTAAGACACATATTGAAAATGCCACTGATTCTTGAGAGACATAACAAGGTAGATCTGAGGCTCTCGTCCAGATTCTAGAGTTCAGATGACTTTTGAAAACTCAGTTTTATCACTTAGGTACTATGAATTTCAGCATATCTTTCAAATGTTCTAAGTCCTTCTCCCCCAAATTGATTAAATAAAGATAGAAAGAGAAATAATGTTTAAATAAAAATTTACATATTATATCACCACATGCATGCAATGCAAAATATTATTTATACTTATAGTATTACTGTTATTGTCATTACTGTTATTATTTTTATTATTATTATTGATGTGTTTTTTCTGAGTATGGTTTGATATTAGAAAAATGATTTCAATTTTGTCTTCTTCTCCCTTTCTCTTTCTATCCCTCTTTCTCCTTCTCTTCACATAAGGTTCTCATGTAGCTCAGACTTGCCTTGAATTTGTTACATATACAAGGCTGATCTTGACCTTCTGATCTTGATTCTGCCTCCCAGAAGCTGGGTTTATAGATGTGTGCCACCATTCCCAACTAAAATTCTTTACAATTTGTTTTTTTAAACTTTGAACTGCATTCATGCTTTGAGTTACTTAAAGTAAAAAATGGCAAAGTCTACATGGAGCATAAACCTGGGCAGACCTCCATAAGGCCATCACAACAAAATAACAAAAACCTAGACTGTACGGGTCCCAAGTTCGTTATGCATGCAGCCCTGTACTTCAATAGCTGACAGTATCACATAGCAAGATGGAAAAGTGGGACATCCATGAGAGAGTGATTTTAAAGCTTTGTGTGTGTTTGCTACACTGCATTCATTTGTGAGTTTAAAAGAGCATCCATTTTTTTTTCAAGTCCCCTGATTTCTGTGTGTCACTCATGTGTCATCAGAGCACAGACCAAATCTTTTGCTCTGGATTTTAAGGTTTTGGTCAAGTTTTTGTTCTAACCAGTATTTTTCTCTCAAATTCTTTTTAGTTGTGTATTTATTACATTTATTTTCTTATGACATAGAACTGACCCCACCCCCTCCACTTTCTGTTGTGATCAGATGACTGAAAGGAAGGGCTATCTCTAGGTAGTCCTTCATCTGACATAGCTCAGGAAGGTATCTGCCAATTCATCATCTTTCCTAAGTCCTCACCTGCTTAAGCCTCACTCAAGAAAATCTCTTTTGATAGACTCATAATCATCCAATAAGGTAACTATATCTTTGGTCAAATAACAAGCCTTTGATGGGGGTGAGTGTTATCTCATCATGGTCACAGGTTCTGTCTGCATCCAGGTGATATCATTGCATAAGCAAGAGGAATTTTGGGAGCTAACTTAGATTTCTCATTGCTACAATTTTGAGTGATTTACATTGTATGGACTCTAATATTTCCTTTGTGAAATCAACTTAGCAAATTGTATATGTAGGAGACTAAAATAAGTCTCTTGTAAAATGATAGAGGGAATGGCAGTCCAAGAGGCTGTCCAGAGCAAAGACTCATAACTGAAATGGTAAAGAAGATTGAAGACCCATCTGGGAAAATAGGTACAAGGCAAAGAAAAGTTCATCAACTAGGCTAAAGCTGACATGAGGATATGCACTTCTAATCCCAGTTCCTGTGAGGCTTACACAGGAAGATCTTGTATGAGAAACTGGCTTTGGCTACACCATGAGACTCAATGAGAAAACAAAGTAAAACAAACAAAACCCCATAATATGAAGGTTGAGTCTGTTCCTAGGAAGACTATGACTGAGTGTTCTGTGACACTGTTCCTGAGGATATGGTTACCAAACATCTACTCATTCCAGACATGGAACCAACAACATATCACTGAAGTACAACTTGTTGAACCAATGAGTTTTACTGATGTTATTTACAATGATATGGGTGAGGGCTTACTTTCAGAATTAGAAATAACTCAATGACAGTTATATCTCCCAAAAAAACCTACTGCCATGAATGATGGTTCAAAAAACCTGGACACCTGGAGCTCAGTACCTAATCTACAGGTAGTTAACAAGTAGCAGTGTGTCTTTTTCAGGAACTTCGACAGTTTGATACTTTTCCAGGAAGTTCAATTGGCCTAAGAATCCTCTAGGTGGCTCAAATGGCATAAGAGTCTTCCAAGAAGCGTGGTATGTCTGACAGTGTATCTTAGCAGTCCTTACTGCACATATGTCTGGGAAATAGTGAAGTAGAGTGTCATGTCAGTTTTAGAGAGTTCCTGAAGCCTCTGAGTTGTTTACTTCCTGAGTTTTAAGAAGTGTTTCTGCAGAATGAATCCATTTACCTCTGTTTAAGAATATCCTGTGTCTTGATGAATTTCCCTTCAATGTGGAAGGTTGTACTTAGAGGACTTTCTATGCCACCCCCAGATAAATAATAATTCCTCAGAAACATGTGAAAGATGTATTGATGTTTCCTAAGTACCTAACACAGAAAGGCAACATCTATCAGTAGAAATATTCTTTAAAATACATATAAATGAAGAAGCCATTTGGATGATCTTTCAAAATTTTCTTGCCATATTGTTTAAAGACCTCAAGTGAACATACAAGTTCAAAATATGCCATGTCTAATTAAATTATTTAAACATTCATCATACCTCAAATGATGAGTGGAAAGAAATTTTAAGCGTAGAAATGTTAGATAAAAAGACAAAGCAAATCTATTTAACTATACGTGTGTAAATATTCTGTATAAGTCCAAAGCTATGTTTAATAAAAATTTGCTGAAAATGTATATGAGAGAAATTTTGTGTAGTGTGACAAACTCACCACATAGAACATAAAGATACTGCTTTTTTAAAACATTATTATTATTATTATTATTATTTAAATGTATTCAGTTTGCATCCCACATGTAGTCCCTCCATCATCTCTTCCCAGTCCCACCCTCCCTCTCTCTTCTCTGCCATGTCCTTCCCAAGATACATTTTTTTCTTAAGTTAGCACATAATATCTTGCATACCAAAACTGAGCATGTGCAGTAATTCCTGAATGTTTATCGTAAGTCCAGTGCTTTATATCATGTACCACAATTGAATGCTTTACATATTTAGCATCCCACCTCTACGAATGATGCAAATCATTAGAAGGAGAAAATTATACCTGCTCACTAGTCTAGTGAGCAATTGGCCCCTTTTGCAGTTAATCCGAAGTTATTGGAAAGAGACTTGAAGTCACAGGTTACTGGTTCCTCTTTTGGTTTGCCCCTGTTAAGTAAAAAGTTAAGAGTTCATATGTAAAAAAAAAAAAGAGTTCATATGTATAGAATATCATATTTAATATTTTAATTAGTAAATATAGTAACAATTCGTAAATTTATCAATGAATGTGTCAATCTTAAAAATCTGAAATTAATGAGAAACTCTAAGACCTCTAAAAGTATTAAGAAATTTTAAGGAATGGTCAGTGGGTTGAGGCAAGAAGGCAGAAGATTCAAGAAAGCAGTTTTGTTTGTTTGGTTATGTGTTTTTCTATTTCTACCCAGTAAGCATATTAAAGTGGCCCTTCTAGAGGTCATCCTCTTTCTGCCCTGTTAAACATATATCGCATATTATCCCAAATTTTAGGAACTTAAGCCACCCATTATATTATGTACCTGATGCTGTGGGTTAGAGGTTTGTGCAAAGCATGAATGGCATGACTATAGGGTCAACATGTCTCTCTTCCATCATGATGAGAACAGGGCTCTATCTGCTTTCATTCATGACTAAGAGAAAAGTTTGAATCTAGAGGTGAGGTCATCTGGATCTCGTCCATGAATATTCTGGGAGTTCCAAATACTGGTAACTACAAAGCTTCTATGCATGACTGACATGCCCATGCAGATGATCTCACAGTATGGTGGCCTTAGGGATGCCAAGACTGCTCAGATGGTAGCTGTCTTACTCTGTTGTCTGTTACCATGCCTACCTATTATAAAGTAGAGAGTTTATAATTTTAAAAGATGTTTATTTAGTATCACCATTCACATGGCTTGGGTCCTGGAACCCTGACTTCGGTGTGAGGAAAGGAAGACTGGATCAACACATGAACAGAAAAGCTGGACTCAGGAAGGTTATGTGTATTCTGATGGAATGGCAGCTACTTCTACCTTAAACTGGAATGTCAGGTCTCTCTATAGGTGAGCAGTATCAGACTGTAAACACCCTGGAAGAAGCTGCAGTTGATAGTTTTTGTACAAACTGTCATTTGGACTCAGACCCCTAGGAAAACTTCTGCCATGCCTTTGAGGGATGGCAAAGAGGGAAATATAGGAAATGGCCTTAGCAATCTTTCATGGCTTTGAGGCTTCAGTCTTTGTCATGGCTATGCCTATGCCAGCAATACGTATTCACTCAAGACTTCAGTCACTCAGGGCTTCTTCTGCTTCCTACAACCTATCTCCTTGTTCAGAGGCCTGGGGAATCCAAGAGTTGGGCACCAGCTTTGGGTGAGGGCCTTGTTGCTGCATCTTTACATGGTGCAGAGTATCACATGGTAAGACAAAGGAAACATGCCGGCTTGACTATCCCTCTTCCTTCAAATGTAATAATACCCTCAGGTATCTCTTCATGGCATCATCTAACTATAATAACCTCCCCAAATTCCCACATCCAAATACCATTAGCATATAAGATTCTACCATTGACCTCCACCACCTTAAAACAAAAACTGACAAGTGAAGGAGTATATACCACATCATTCCTGTTTTCATTGTGCAAGGAAGAAGCTCTGCTCTGCAATATAAACACAGCAGCAGCTTGCTGAGCTGATGGCCTGCTCTAAACCTTCATGCAGTGGGGGTCCCACACCTTTATTTGGGTGTGAAGAATCATTCAAGGTCTGAACTAAAATACGTGCAGCAGCCACTGCACTTTATACCTCAAATATAAGTGCTTGTGAAAGGGCTGTGAACATAGCTCAGTGACAGAGCACTTGTCTAATGTTCAAGGGTCTAGGTTTGCACTTCAACATAGATAATATAAAAGGGAGGGAAAGAAAAGAAGGGTTACTGGGAAGAGAAGTATAATCAAAGTCTATTGTTACATATGAAATTGTGAAAGAATAAATAATAAATAAGTAAATAAAAGGATGATGAATGCTCAAAAAAGAGAGTTCACATGTATAGAGTATGATGCATAATACTTTAATTAGTAAATGTAATGATAATTAGTAAATTTATTAATGATTTGCCAAACTTAAAAATAAGATCCAACTTTTATCATTTTATAATTTTAAGAATATTATCTGAATTTACCAAATGATGATAAAATAAAATAAATTTAAATTGAGATTCCATTTTCATTTTTCAAATTCATAAAACTTCTTTTTTTTAATTTAATTAGAATATTTCTCACCCTGAATCATTCTCCAGTAACAATGGCCTCAACATCTTGAAATATCTAATTATCTTACTTTATATTTTGAAAACACCAGCAGAGCATAAACTAATAGAATTTCTGCGATCCAGCTTCCTGCTTTCTTTTTTTCCAATTTTCTTTGACCACCACGGAGCTTAATTATAATTAAAACTAGAAACAAATGCAGTCACAGCTGGGGACACAGCTCAACTGAGTTTGACCCTCACCACTGCATAAGTTTGGTGTGTGGGTAGATGCCTACAATTCCAGAACTTGGGAAGCAGAGGCAGGAGGACCATATGTTAAGTCATATTCTATTACATAGTTAGTTCCGGGCTAGCCTGGACAACGTGAATCTGTGTCTCAAACAAATTTGCAGACATAATTCTTAGATGCATGGTGAGTAAAAAAAAATATGAGGATTATTGATTGTCTGTTTACTTTAATAGTAGGAAGATAAACATTTGGGTTTTTAGCACATTTTATTTATTGAGAAGGTATTTTGAGGAAAACCTGGAGGAAAATATGGAAGGATTTGAACTGGAAGGCAGTATGGCCTTGTCTCTGAAAATATTTTTCTAAGGGGTGAAGAACCTGGGTATCTATTGTGAAGTCACTCAGCCATTAGGGGTGGAGGGGAGACTGCTTTTTTTTTTTTTTTAAGGATCTTTATTCTCTGATGTTCTTTAGACCCTAGAGGAAGTGTTCAGCAGAGACTATCACAATGCCAGGAGATATGACCACTGTTCAATAAATATTATATACTAAGGTCAAAAGGCAACAGTTGGTGCCTGATCACAATTTTAACAATATTTCCTTGTTTGAAGGCTGCTTCTGTTTTGTGACCTATTAACAGCAGTATATAAAGATTGGCTTTATAACATTATAAGGTATTAAGTTAATATTGATGTAATACATGTGAATACCTGTTACCATAAAAGTACACTTAATATATAAAACTTTCAAGGACAACCATAATTATTTCAGATGTGTAATACCTTTCCAAGTATGAAAATACAAATACATATAAAAAATTTAAAAAATACATTAAAATATTAATAATGACTATGTTTGAGTACTAAATCCATATCTATCACTTGGTGCTTATGTATTCTGAAAAATATAGCCATATATTTTACATTAAAAAGGAAAAAAAGTTCCTAGCATTCATTACAATTTTAAATGTAAAGCATATGTGAGTTCTGTCAGACACATTAATGAGCTTATTATTGTCTTGAACGCTGAATCACAGTGCTGAGCAGATGAGATTGATGCCTGTATACAATGATTTTAAATGTTTGAAAGTTACAATTTTTGATCACATGCAACTAATCAAAGCACAGTTATTGATTTGATATTTACTAATTCAAAACATAGCACATTTTAATTAAAAATGACATTTAAATGTTATATTATTTGATAATAAAAACATAAAATCCAAACTATGAGCCCTGAAAGAGACATTTCCAGTGTATATAATAGATTTTTTTTGGATTAAAATAATTTAGATTTGATTCATGAACAACTTATTTCTTTTACGAACAACTTCTAATAGAGGGCACTGCATGAGGTCGTAAACAAAGGCTTTGTCCCCTCTGAGCCAGCATCTGTGTCATTTGGAGCTATGTCACTGAGCTGTTGAGTCTATGTTATAACACTTTTTCTAAGTGCTGTGGTAGGAGACGGAAGAGACTAGATCGCAGTACAATTTGGGTTTCAGCGATTGCCCCTGACAAACCTATCAAAATTCCGTGGTTTGCTTAGTGACTTTTTAAAAACACAATCTTATCAGGTCCCATCAAGACTGGTTGCGTTGTTTTCCTATGGATCAGATGGAAGGGAAAAAGAACCTTCCCTGTCAGTGGACTGGAAAAGGGACATGGGAGGAGAAGTGGGAGGGATGGAGGGATGGATTGGGAGGGGATGAAGGTGGGGGCTACAGCTGGGATACAAAGTGAATAAATGACAATAAATAAAATTATATTAAAAAATAAAAACACATCCAAATTTATGTTCTATAAACAGACACACATATAAACACATAAATATATTTGTCCTATGTAATTGGTTTATGCTAATTCATAATTAGATATAAAGGTGGAGAAAACACCAAAGTCTGGAATTTATTTTACCACGAATTTGTAGACTCTTCTTCTATTCCTACCAAACAGAAGAAGTTTTCCAATTTTCCAAGTTCCTATTGAAACTATTGCTCAACCCAACACCATATGCTGAACCTCCTATCTGGACTCACTTCTCCCATATGCAGCTCAGGAAAATATGCAAATTATTCCATTTCTGCAGAGAGAGAGAGAGAGACAGAGAGCACAGCTCCTGCAAATAATAGAAGTGCCTACACAGGTCTGAGTACTGATCGTCTGATTACTCTTTTCTCCCAGATATGAAGGCATGTACACTGTTGGATTACATTGATGGATGTTCATATATTGAACCAACCCTACATGCCTGGGATGAAGCCTACACCGTCATGGTGGATGATATCTTCTTTATGTTTTTTTTATTAGAAATTTTTTTATTAATTACACTTTATTCATTTTGTATCCCCCATAAGCCCCTCCCTCCTCCCCTCCCGATCCCACCCTCCCTCCCCTTTCTGCATGCATGCCACTCCCCAAGTCCACTGATAGGGGAGGTTCTCCTCTTCTTTCTGATCTTAGTCTATCAGTTCTCATCAAAAGTGGCTGCATTGTCCTCTACTGTGGCCTGGTAAGGCTGCTCCCCCCTCAGG
>NW_026585504.1:49810648-49857825 GCF_907164565.1 Psammomys obesus | reverse complement strand
AGGCAGTCCCTCTTCCCATTACTATGTAACCCACTTGGACACTGAACTGCCATGGGCTACACCTGTGCAGGGGTTCCAGGTCATCTCCACGAATAGTCCTTGGTTGGAGTATGAGTCTCTGGGAAGTTCCCTGTGTTCAAATTATCTTGTTCTATGCTCTCCTTGTTGGAGTTCCCGTCCACTCCAGCTCTTACTATTTCCCACTTCTTACATAAAATTCCATTCACTCTGCCCCTCAGTTGGCCATCAGGCTCAGCATCTGCTTTGACAGTCTATACTGCAGAAGCTTTCAGAGGCCCTCTGTGGCAGGTTTCAAGGTTGTTTCCTGTTTTCTTCTGGCTTTCAGAGGTCCTCTGTAGCAGGTTCCGAGGTTGTTTCCTATTTTCTTTTTCTTCTGATGTCCATCTTCTTTGCCTTTCAGGATGGGGATTGAACATTTTAGTTAGGGTCCTCTCTTTTGTTAGTTTGTTTAGCTGTACAGATTTTAGTGGGTTTATTCTATATTGTATGTTTATATGAGTGAGTATATCCATGCGTGTCTTTTTGCTTCTGGGACAACTCACTCAGGATGATCCTTTCCAGGTCCCACCATTTACCTGCAAATTTCATGATTTCCTTATTTTTCATTGCTGAGTAATACTCCATTGTATAGATGTACCACAGTTTCTGCATCCATTCTTCAGTTGAGGGGCATCTGGGTTGTTTCCAGCTTCTGGCTATTACAAATAAAGCAGCTACAAACAGGGTTGAGCAAATGTCCTTTTTGTGTACTTGAGCCTCTTTTGGGTATATGCCTAGGAGTGGTATGGCTGGATCTTGAGAAAGCACTGTTCCTAGTTGTCTGAGAAAGCGCCAGATCGATTTCCAGAGTGGTTGTACCAGTTTACATTCCCACCAGCAGTGAAGAAGGGTTCCCCTTTCTCCACAACCTCTCCAGCATGTGTTGTCCCTTGAGATTTTCATCTTGGCCATTCTGATGGGTGTAAGGTGAAATCTCAGGGTTGTTTTGATTTGCATTTCCCTAATGGCTAATGAGGTTGAGCATTTCTATAAGTGCTTCTCTGCCATTCGATATTCCTCTGCAGAGAATTCTCTCTTTAGCTCTGTTCCCCATTTTTTAAGTGGATTACTTGGTTTGTTGCTTTTCTGCTTCTTTAGTTCTTTATATATATTGGATATGAGTCCTCTGTCAGATAAAGGGTTGGTGATGATTCTTTCCCAATCTGTAGGCAGTCGCTTTGTTTTGATGATGGTGTCCTTTGCTTTACAGAAGCTTTTCAATTTCATGAGGTCCCATTTATTGATTGTTGCTCTTAGAGCCTGTGCTGTTGGTGTTCTGTTCAGGAAGTTGTCTCCTGTACCAATGAGTTCTAGGGTATTCCCCACTTTTTTTTCTAGCCGATTTAATGTGTCTGGTTTTATGTTGAGGTCTTTGATCCACTTGGATTTCAGTTTTGTGCAGGGTGATAAGGATGGATCTATTTTCATTTTTCTACATGTAGACATCCAGTTGGACCAGCACCATTTGATAAAGATGCTATCTTTTTTCCATTGTATTGTTTTGGCATCTTTGTCAAAAATCAGGTGTCCGTAAGTGTGTGGGTTTATTTCTGGGTCTTCTGTTCGATTCCATTGATCCACCATTCTGTTTCTATGCCAATACCATGCAGTTTTTATAACTGTTGCTCTATGGTACAGCTTGAGATCAGGGACGGAGATACCTCCAGAAGATCTTTTATTGTAGAGGATTGTTTTAGCAATTCTCGGTTTCTTGTTATTCCATACGAAGTTGAGAATTTTTCTTTCCAGCTCTGTAAAGAATTGTGTTGGCAATTTGATGGGAATTGCATTAAATCTGTAGATTGCTTTTGGTAAGATGGCCATTTTTACTATGTTAATCCTGCCAAGCCATGAGCATGGGAGATCTTTCCATCTTCTCATATCTTCCTCTAATTCTTTCTTCAGAGACTTGAAATTTTTTTCATACAAGTCTTTGACTTGCTTGGTTAGGGTTACACCAAGGTACTTTATGTCATTTGTGGCTATTGTGAATGGTGTTGTTTCTCTAATTTCTTTCTCAGCCCTTTTGTCTTTTGTATACAGGAGTGCTACTGATTTTTTTTGAGTCAATTTTGTATCCGGCCACTTTGCTGAAGGTGTTTATCAGCTGTAGGAGTTCCCTGGTAGAGTTTTTGGGGTCACTCATATATACTATCATATCATCTGCAAATAGTGATAATTTGACTTCTTCCTTTCCCATCTGTATCCCCTTGATCTCCTTCGACTGTCTTATTGCTCTAGCAAGGACTTCCAGCACTATGTTGAAGAGATATGGAGAGAGTGGGCAGCCTTGTCTTGTCCCTGATTTCAGAGGGATTGCTTTAAGTTTCTCTCCGTTCAGTTTGACGTTGGCTATAGGCTTGCTGTATATCGCCTTTACTATGTTTAGATATGTGCCTTTAACACAAGATTTTTTACACCCCACAATGGCTTCACACTGGCTATTTGGCTAATGTTGACTTTGAGGGGTTTTTTTTGTTTTGTTTTGTTTTGTTTTTCATTAGTTACATTTTATTGACTCTGTATCCCAGCTGTATCCTGCTCCCTCATTCCCTCCCAATCCCAACCTCCCTCCCTCATCTCTTCCCTGCCCTTTTCCAAGTCCACTGATTGGGGAGGACCTCCTCCCCTTTCATCTGACCCTGTTTTATCAGGTATCATTAGGACTGGCTGCAAAGTCCTCCTCTGTGGCCTAGCAATAAAGATAAACACTACCTCAGGGTAAAAGGCTGGAAAAAATGTCTTTCAAGCGAAGAGACCCAGAAAATAAGCTGGCGTAGCTATTAAACATTTTTATTAATGGATTTTCTTTTTCTGTCTTAGCTGTTTTGGAGAGAAAGTATATCAAAAGCAATGCCAATTTTTACAGAGTAAAGCAATTACGGAATGACGAAAATCAGTGCAAACAATGAGATCAATAAACCTTTTGACAGGAATCAACCTGTAGATGTTCATTAATAATAAAATTAGTCTTAAATTATAATAATATCCATATATTTCAAATTCATAAGTGCCTTATTTAAAAATTGAAGGAATTTTAATGTTTTATTTGATTTATTCTTTGAACACAGGGGTCTTCCCAGATACTCATACTCTAACCAAGTACCATGCATGGAGATAACCTAGAAACCCTGCACAGATGTAGCCCATGGCAGTTTAATGTCCAAGTGGGTTACATAGTAATGGGAAGAGGGACTGCCTCTAATATAATCTGATTGGCCTGCTCTTTGATCACCTCCCCTTGAGGGGGTAGCAGCTTTACCAGGCCACAGAAAATGACAATGCAGCCACTCCTAATGAGATCTGATAGAATAAGATCAGAAAGAAGGAGAGGAGGACCTCCCCTATCAGTGGACTTGGGGAGGGGCATGCATGAAGAAGGGGGAGGGAGGGAGTGTTTCGGAGGGGAGAAGGGAGGGGCTTATGAGGGGATACAAAGTGAATAAAATGTAATTAATAAAAAAATAAAAAAAGAATATAAAATAAAAAAAAGAAAAAGAAAATATCATGCACATGTATAATACATTCTGATTATAATCACCTACCCCATAATCCTTTCCTTAGGGGTAATGGTTTAAACTCTTTACCTGATCATGATTAGCTTCAGTAAGTGGAATCTATTTAGAAAAAGCATCCATTTCTCTTAGGTTTTCCAATTTTGTGGAATACAGGCTGTTGAAGTAAGACCTGATGATTCTTTGGTTTTCCTCAGTGTCTGTTGTTATGTCCCCCTTTTCGTTTCTGATTTTGTTAATTTGGATACTATCTCTCTGACTATTACTTTGGCTAAGGTTTTTTCAATCTTGTTGATTTTGCTCTCGGTCTCTTTGATCTTTGTATTGTTCATTTTGTTTCTAAATTATAGGTTTCAATTTTGAGTCTGATTACTTGATTCTTTTTTGCCTTTTACTCCTTTTGGGTGTGATTTCTTTTCTTTTCTTTTCTTTCTTTCTTTCTTTCTTTTCTTTTTTTAATTCTAAAGCTTTTAGATGTGCTTTTAAATTTCTAATAGGAAAACTCTCCAACTTCTTTATGAAGGGACTTAGTGCTATGAATGTTCCCCTAGTGCTGTTTTCATAGTGTCCCACAAGTTTGGGTATATTGTGCCTTGATTTTCATTGAATTCTAAAATGTTTTTAATTTCTTTCTTTATTTCTTCCTTGATCCAGGCATCACTGAGTAGGAAGTTGTTCCATTTCCATGTGTGTGTGTAGGCTTTCTGTTCTTTTTGTTGTTGTTGGGTTCCAGCTTTAATCCATGGTGGTCTGATAAGATACAAAGGTTTATTTCAATCTTGTATTTGTTCAGGCTTGCTTTGTGACAGAGTATATAGTCAATTTTTGAGAAGGTTCTGTGAGGCACTAAGAAGAATGTATATTATTTTGTGTTTTTTTGTGAAATATCTGCTGGGTACATTTGATTCCTGACATTTCTTAGTTTTGTTATTTCTCTGTTTAGTTTCTGTCTTGATGATCTGTCCATTGGTTACAGTGGAGTGTTGAGTTTTTCCACTATTAATGTGTGGGGTCAAAGTGTGATTCACACGTTAGTAATGTTTCTTTTATGAATGTGAGTGCCCTTGCATTTGGGGCATAGATGTTCAGAATTGAGAGGTCATGTTGGTGTATTTTTTCTTTGATGAGTATGAAATGTCATTTCTCATCTCTTTAAATTAATTTTTGTTGAAAGCCTATTTTATTAAATGCCAAAATAGCTACTCCAGCTTGCTTCTTGGGTTTGTTTGCTTGGAAAACCTTTTTCCAGCCCTTTATTCTGAGGTAATGTCTATCTTTATTGTTAAGATATGTTTCTTTTATGTAGTTTTTACACCCATTTTGTTAGTTTTTCTCTTGTTATTGGGGAGTTGAGGCCATTGATAGTGATAGATGCTAATGAGCAGTGGTTGCTAATTCCTATCATTTTGTGGGTGGTGGTAGAATGTTTGGTGTGTGTGTGTGTGTGTGTGTGTGTGTGTGTGTGTGTGTGTTCTTTTGGTTTTGCTGATGTGAGGTTATTTATTTCATCTGTTTTCCTGGATATAGTTAGCCTCCTTGTGTTGGAGTTTTAGTTTTAATATATTCTGTGGTTCTTGAACTGTGGCTAGGTACTGTTTACATCTGTTTTTCTTGTGGAATATCCTCCTTCTATGGTGATTAAAATCTTTGCTGGGTATAGTAGTCAGGGCTGACATTTGTGGCCTTATAGTGTCTGTAAGATATCTGCTCAGGCCCTTCTGGCTTTCTGAGTTTCTGGTGAGAAGTCATGTGTAATTCAGATAGACCTGCCTTTATATGTGACTTTGCCTTTTTTCCTTGCAGTTTTTAATATTTTTTTTCTTTGCTTTGTACATATAGTGTTTTGATTGTCATATGGTGAGAGGATTCTTTTTCTGCTCTAATCTATTTGGTGTTCTGAAGGCCTCTTTTCTATTTAAAGGCATCTTTCTTTTTGTTCGGGAAATTTTATTCTATAATTTGTTGAAAATATTTTCTGGGCCTCAGAGCTGGGAATACTCTCTTTCTCTTATTCCTAGCATTCTTAAGTTTTGTCTGTTCAGAGTGACCTTGGTTTCTTGGATGATTTGTGTCATAGACTTTTTAGATTTAAGATTTTCTTCAATAGGTGTATCGATTGCTTTGATTGTATCTTCTACACCTGGGATTTCTTCTTCCACCTTTCCTATTCCATAGGTGATGCTTTTCTTTATTACTTTTATTTCCATTTTAGATTTTTGAACTATTTTGTTCATTTCATTCTCCCTTTTGACTGTATTTTTCTATATTACTTTAAGGGATTTATTCAATTTCTTCACCTGTTTGTATATTCTTGTATGACTTTGAGGGTTTTACTTCCTACTTTTAAGGTCTCTATCATTTTCAAAACCTTATATTTAAGATGGTTTTCTTGCACTTCAGGTATGATAGTATTTCCAGGGATTGTTGTCAAAGAAGAGTTGGTTTCCCGTGGTGTCATGGTGTCATGTGCATTTTGTTGCTTTTGTTCTTACACTGGCCTCTAGCCATCTGGTTTCTTGTGTTAGCAGGCCTGGTGGTCCCTGATGTCCAAGCTGTTCAGAGGTAGACAGAGAGAGATTCAAGATAAATGCTGCTCAGGCACCCTAAAGCCTCCTTAGGATGGACAATGGGAAATAAGGCTCATGTACTGCTCACCTCTCCTGGGTCTACTGGTAGTGTCCCTGGTGGACCAGGCAATTCAGGAGTAGGCAGAGTGAGCTCCAACCTGAATGCCACTCAGTTGCCTCACAGAGCTCCTCAGAATGTTGGACAATGGGGGGTCCCTATGATTTCTTTGAACATATTTATGCACACTCTTTTAAATTGTTTCAAAATTTATATCTCACTTTCTCTGTAGGCCATTCCTATGGGATTCAAAAGTTTTTCAGGAGACATGTCTTAGCTTCCCATGTTGTTCATTGGAGTTTGAGCATCTGGAGTTAGGTTATTTGAGTTTGTGTGTGTGTGTGTGTGTGTGTGTGTGTGTAATATGTCTGTCTATACAGAGGAAAAAAGTCTATAGTTAAGCTTTATTTTATATTTTAGTTTCAGTGTTTACAAGGTTCAGAAAGAACTAGGTTGTAGTAAGGAGGAAGAGTCATTTTCACCCAATAGACTGTTGTTAGCCCCGGTCTTTATCTCCAACACTTCTACTGAGAAAAGAAAAGTATCTCTAAAAACAGTTAGTAGACATGGTTAGACACACTATAAAAATGGAGTAAGAGTTAACTAAAAATTAACAATCATTTCTTAAATACCAATGTTTTTCAGGAGTAAAAAACTCAGTTTTGTGTGTACTATTTTATTTGTCACAGTGAATAGGAACAGATAGTATAAAAGTGAGAGGAGAAAAAAGGCAGGGTATGAATAGCCATTTGGATTAAATTACAAGAGAGGAAAAAGAAGAGGGAACACAATACAGGATATTATGCAGGGGACAAAAAGAGAATAATGAGGTCAAAGGGGAGGGTATGAGAGAATTTGGTATAAAAGTCCTTGTAAGGGGAACGATAAGAACAGGAAACCATGTAAAGTCAAGAAGCCACATCTCAGGAAGCTGAGCTGCAAAAACAGGCAAACCAGGCCAGTTACTGAAACATAAGAGATGAAAATAGAGACAGTTTTAATTACTATTGCTCTGTAGTACAGCTTGAGATTGGGGATGGAGATACCTCTAGATGATCTGTTGTTGTACAGGGTTGTTTTGGAGATTCTGGGTTGTTTCTCCATATGAAGCTGAGAATCTTTTTTTCAAGGTCTGAAAAGAATTGAGTTGGTATTTTGATGGGAATTGCATTGAATCTATAGACTGCTTTTGGCAGAATGGCCATTTTCACAATGTTAGTCCTACCAATCCATGAGCACGGGAGATCTTTCCATCTTCTGAGATCTTGTCCGATTTCTTTCTTCAGAGAATTGAAGTTTTTCTCAAACAGATCTTTCACTTGCTTGGTTAGAGTCACACCAAGTTACTTTATGTTATTAGTGGCTATTGTGAAGGGTGTTGTTTCCCTAATTTCTTTCTCAGCCTTTTTGTCTTTGGTGTACAGGAGGGCTTCTGATTTTTTTTTAGTTGATTTTGTATCCTGCCACTTTGCTGAAGGTGTTCATCAGCTGAAGGAGTTTTCTGGTTGAAATTTTCGGTCGCTCATATATACTATCATATCATCTGCAAATAGTGACACTTTCACCTCTTCCTTTCTGATTTTTATCTCCTTGATCGCCTTTAGTTGTCTTATTGCTCTGGCTAGGGCTTCAAGTACTATGTTGAAGAGATATGGAGACAGTGGGCAGCCTTGTCTTGTCGCTGATTTCAGTGGGATTGATTTAAGTTTCTCTCCATTGAGTTTGATGTTGGCTATAGGCTTGCTGTATATTGCCTTTACTATCTTTAGGTATGTGCCTTGTATCCCTGATCTCTCCAAGACTTTAAACATAAATGGGTGTTGGAAAAAGCATTTGTCAAATGCTTTTTCAGCATCTAAGGAGATGATCATGTGGTTTTTCTCCTTCATTTTGTTTATGTGGTGGATTACATTGATGGATTTCCATATGTTGAACCACCCTTGCATTCCTGGGATGAAGCCTACTTGGTCATGGTGGATGATATCTTTGATGTGTTCTTGGATTCGGTTTGCAAGTATTTTATTGAGTATTTTTGCATCAATGTTCATAAGAGAGATATGTCTGAAGTTCTCTTTTTTTGTTGGATCTTTGTGTGGTTTAGGTATCAAGGTGACTGTGGCTTCATAGAATGAGTTTGGTAGTGTTCCTTCTGTTTCTATTTTGTGGAATAGTTTGAGGAGAGTTGGTGTTAGCACTTCTTTGAAGGTCTTGTAGAATTCTGCGCTGAAGCCATCTGGTCCAGGATTTTTTTTTTTTTTTTTTTTTTTTGGAGGGGAGACTGTTAATGACTGCTTCAATTTCCTTGATAGGGCTATTCAGTCTTTCTACCTGATCTTGGCTTAATTTTGGTAGATGGATTCTGTCAAGAAAATTATCCATTTCATTTTGATTTTCAAATTTTGTGCCATATAGGTTTTTGTAAGTATGACCTAATAATTGTTTGGATTTCCACAGTGTCTGTAGTTATGTCCCCATTTTCATTTCTGATTTTGCTGATTTGGATAGGTTCTCTCTGCTTTTTTAGTTAGCTTGGCTAACAGAGAATTCTCAATAGAGGAATATCAAATGGCAGAGAAACACTTAAAGAAATGCTCAACCTCATTAGCCATTAGAGAAATGCAAATCAAAACGACCCTAAGATTTCACCTTACACCCATCAGTATGACCAAGATGAAAAACTCAAGCGACAACACATGCTGCAGAGGTTGTGGAGAAAGGGGAACCCTCCTCCATTGCTGGTGGGAATGTAAACTAGTACAACCACTTTGGAAGTCAATCTGGCGCTTTCTCAGACAATTAGAAATAGTGCTTCATCAAGACCCAGCTATACCACTGCTAGGCATATACCCAAAATACACTCAAGTACACAATAAGGACATTTGCTGAACCACATTTGTAGCAGCTTTATTTGTAATAGCCAGAACCTGGAAACAACACAGATGTCCATCAACAGAGGAATGGATACAGAAATTGTGGTATTTTTACACAATGGAATACTACTCAGCAATCAAAAAAGAGGAAATCATGAAATTTGCAGGCAAATGGTGGGATCTAGAAAAGATTATTCTGAGTGAAGTATCCCAGAAGGACAAAGACAAACATGGAATATACTCACATATATAAACCTAAATGATGTGATAAACATAATGAAATCTATACACCTAAAGAAGAGACATGAGGTATGATGATCAATCCTCATTTAGAAAAACAAATGGGATATGCATTGAACATATGACAGGAGTCTACCGCAGAAGGCATCTGAAAGACTCTACCTAGCAGTGTTCCACAGTAGATACTAAGACTCATAACTAAACCTTCAGCAGAGTGCAGGGAATCATATGAAAGAAGGGGAGTTTGATGTAGAAAGGATAGGAGCTCCACATGGACCAAACATATCTGGGCACAGGTTCTTTTCTGAGATGGACACTCAACCAAAGACCATGAGTGGATAAAACCTAGAACCTCTGCTCGGATGTGACCCGTGATAGCTCAGTAACCAATTGGTTTCCCATAGTAAGGGGAACAAGGACTATTTCTAACAGGAACTCAATGACTGGCTCTTTGACTTCCCATCCCACAAGGGAGGAGCAGTATTGTTAGGCCACAGAGGAGGACTTTGCAGCCAGTCCTGAAAATACCTGACAAAACGGAGTCATATGAAAGGGGAGGAGGTCCTCCCCTATCAGTGGACTTGGAAAGGGGCAGGGAGGAGATGAGGGAGAGAGGGTGGGATTGGGGAGGGAATGAGGGAGGGGGATACAGCTGGGATACAGAATTAACACAATGTAACTAATAAGAAAAATAAAATTAAAAAAAGAATAGAGACAGAAAGAGTAAGGAAGCAAAAGGGAATCACTCAATGCTTACTGAGCAGGACTCAGTGGACATGACAAATTGATATTTGCTATTAAATAAGGGAAAAATTGATGTAGAATGGAGAGATAGTGTTGTGGGGATCTAGAATTGGGAACTGTTTGTCTTTATTGTTACTTTCAATTTGAGCCTCTTGAAATTCCATTACCAGATCACAGGAGCCTGTCTAACTGCAGAAGACTGTGTTGGGTGGGCCTGTTCTCTTCTTTAGATCTCCTTTTGTTGGCTGGATGACATATGCTGATCTAGTCCTCAGGCATGTAAGTCAGGTCTAAGATGCTGGCCACTATTCTGTGGGTTATAATTGTGAATGTTTTTTCTGGCCTTGTGTAGCACTCCCTACTATCTCGTATGGTGCACGGAGTTTGTGTGAAACTTCCTGTGTAGAATTTTTTCCTATCATGTTTTTAGCTTACTGAAAGCTTCATGGATCTATTCAAACTTTCTTTTCTACAGTAGTATTCTGATGCAAGGTTTTGGAATGACATCATGTGATACTTGCTCTCAGAAGAAACTGTTGGTATAATGTTATTTTTTTTTAATGTATACACCTTACCCTTGTTCATTTAAATATTGATTTCTCCCCCACCCCACTCCCAACTCTTGGTTTCAATCTGGACATTGCATTGTGATACTCATTATAAGCATCTTGTCTCAACTCTTGTGTAAACAGGACAAAATAAAGCAACTAGATACAATGTTGTGCAATGGGAGGAGCCAGAGGACAGGAAAGAGGGGAGGAGCTAGAGAGCAGGAAAAGAGAGGAGTAGAAGGGGTGAGAGGAGAAGGAAGAGGAGAGATCTTGGAGGCAAGGAACATGAACCAGACCTAAGATTTCACAAAAAGCAAGTATAATGTGGGAAATCTAAATGTTAGGAAACTGAGAGCTTGGAGGTTTAGGAGGGAGTAAATATTGCCCAGCATTGTGTTCTAGGTTAACTAAAAACCCAGTCTCTGTGTGGTGATTTGGTTATACAGCTGCTGAGGATTAACAGCAGCATTACTAGAAGATAAACCTATAGTAAATATTAATCGTCTCCTACAACAAGAAACAAAGAAAGTCAAGATTTGCATCTGAATTGAAGAATAGATTTCTAGTATACTGCTGCATAAAGTTTCCTTTTTGATTAACACTTTCTATGTTAGAGGGAAGATCACTAAGGAAAACGATATTAAAGAGGAAGTAAAACAGCCAGATGTTCTAAGTGTAGGTCACCCTTTCCATCCTGCTAAAGAAGCTTGTTAACCTAAGGTAGTCCCAGAAACTGATCATACTACTAGGAGCCTTCCCTTCCAAGATTATATAAAAGTAGGGACTGATGAAAAGCTTCTAGTACAATTTAGCTACTTAGAAAGGCTCAGCTTAGTCAAGCCACCAGGAAGAAACATATCAGTGAATCTGGCTGGAAAAAGCAAAAAACTTGCTAAACTGTTCAGAAGGGGATCAAAACAGTTGAGCCCCCTGGAAAGAATATCCTCCAAACTGTTGAGCCACCTGTAGTATGTATAATATCTCCATTTTTCAGCTTTCATGAACTTCACCCATGCTTGGTTAGGCATTTCAAATGCAGCTGTCTTTGAATCATTTTTTTGCTCCTGTTAGTAACCCCCTCACCCATATTCCCAATAAGAAAGCCCCAACACTCGGTTTATTAAGTTGGACTTTGGAGGTATCCTTCTTTAGTTATCATCAGGTCACTATTTGTGATGAGTAGATTTTTGCTCTTGTATCTCTAAGCAATAGTGTCACTCCACATATACACAGAACCAAAGACAAGAGAAATCCTTAGCCTCGGAATGTCTGTTGATGGTTCCTGATGAGAGGCTGAAACTAATGTCCGTGTTAATTCAAGCTGTCTTTGAAGCTTCTTTAACACACTCTTGTTTTTTACTATGTGCTCTATCCTGTCATTATAAGAATAGCCTTCAGAATACTTTGTTCCTGTTGTATAAATGAATACAGAACCAAATAAAGTTCTTATGCATGAAAGAATCTATAAGAGCCAGGAGCAGTGGTGCACTCTTGTAATCCCAGCACCCATGGAGCAAGAGACAAGCAGATCTCTGTAAGTTCAAGGCCAGCCTGGTCTACAAAGAGAGTCCAGGACAGGCAAGGCAACACAGAAAACCTTCTCTCCAAAACCAATCCAAACCAAACCAAACCAACTAACCAACCAACCAAACAAAAAAGTCTCTATGATACTGTAGGGATTGAGACTTCCTCTACAGTACTTAAAAGTAAAAAAAAAAAAAAATGGGGCTATGATGCTATCTCTATTGGTAAAGTATTTATTTGTCTCACAGATACAAAGACTTGGTTTTAGTCTCCCTAACCCTGGTAAAAGTTGCTGCTCATGGTGGCATATGCTTATCCTCTCAGCACTGGAGAGGTACAGACCGCTGGCTACCTGGGACTTTCATGGAAAGCCACTCTAGCCTAAATCATGAGCTCCAAGCCAACTAAAGCCTCTGCAGAAAATAAAATAATAGTCAGGAGAGATAGCATCAGAGGCATGGCATCCGATATTGTCCTCTAGTCTTCATATGCACACGTGCACCTATAAACAATGCAGCACCTGCATACATATGTACAAAATAAATTTTTAAATGAATAAAATTTAAATCTAAAATTTGATACCAGCCATTTTAGTAGCGTAAGTTTCAGTTCACCTTAAAGGAAGCACCAAGACACTTCATTAACCACACCTGTCTCCTGACTACTGCTTGAATTAAAGAAGTCATAATCCAGCATTTTCCAGGGCATTTGTTGCACCAGGATTGTCCATGGTGATTCTTACTGCTATAGGTTTTAGCTTGTGCTAGTTTCAATTCTGTCTGTACTAGGGGACATTCCCAATTATGTAAAAAGAAAATGAGTTAGCAGGTTTAAGTCTTCTGATAATATTACCAAATGCAGACATGGTTAATTAAACTTGAACAAACAGAACATTGTTCAAACGTCATTAATTTGATAGTAACTTTAGAAAACTATTTTTATTAAATTAGTGTTTACTTTAGATGTGATAAAGTCTTCTTCAGTAAGCTAAGCACATGAACTGAATACTTAAGGGAATAATATACTTACAAACTCTTATGTATTATTATATGTAAGGAAAATTCTTAAAAGTAGTTAAAACACATTATTTTTAATAGGGAAGTTCTCACTTCATTCTCTAGTTTGAAAATGATCAGGTGTAACCAATATTAGAATAGTCACCCCCAATCCTATGCCTTTCCCTCAAACACACCTCATTTCTGGCTTCCTCCCAGTGAGGTTTTCAACTCCGTAGATATTAAGCCACAGGATATCATCCTACCAATTCTTCATGATCTTGGTAGAAGACCCTGGGCTTATCTCTGCCTTTCGTCATTGCTTTTTAGATGAGAATCACTACATGCTCCTATTTCTTTCTCCCCACCTCCTGGTCTTTAGATAGTAAACATTTGAGATTATGGGGTTGATCTCATTTTTTTTTTCATTCTTTTAGTTTATTATCCTTTCATGTCCAGAACTTACTTTCTGAAATTACACATTTTTCAGATATTTTAGTTTATCCTTCAGTTGTTTCACATGGGTAGAGCTATGAGAGAAACTATTGTTCATGTTTTGAAATTCAGGCTGAGTACAGGGTCTAACATTGAGTCTCATCGCAAATTTGAAGCTAATAGTCTAGATAATTAATACATTTTTCTCACCATTTATATAGCATTCTTTGTGAAATATTTATATTTGTTATGTGTTATTTTCTATTTATAACAAATTTTATATTTATAACAAATATTTATATTTGTTATGTGTTATGTGTTATTCCATTCATATATCACTATTTTATCCCCAAAGCAACCTTGTAAAGAATAATTAACTTTATTCTCCAAGTGTTAATGTTGAATATTTTATTTATATCCATATATGTTGTGTGCCTCAAGATCCATTGTACTTTTTGAAATAAGAATATAGTTGTCATTAAAGAAGTTTATGGAGGAAGATAAAGAAATTTACTCATATTTTTCAAATCTGAGATGAGTTCCTCCTTGTGTATATGTATTCATTTCATCTACCATTTCCTTTCTGTTTGGAAATATACTTCATACATTAAAATTCAAATATTTGAAAAGTCTCTCATTTTTAAAAATAACTCTTTGATATTGTTTAATTTTTGAAAAATTATTACTTTAATCAGATGTAAAACTGTGGTTTAACTAATTTTTTAATTAGTTAAAATTGACTCCAAAATTCCTCAAAGAGAAGGAACAAAGCATCAAATCAAAATAAGACACAGATAAAACGAACTGCAAGGTGGAATGTTTAAATTAAGCCAGGCTAATAATCAACTGAAATACCTCAACTTGTTAGCTTAAATTTGAGAATTCTTCAGGTTTGATTGAAAGAGAAATATCAAATCTAATAAGGCAATATTTTAAGAAAACACACTATTAATGTAAAGATGTTAATAAGTTAAAAGTAAAAATATTGAGAAAGACAATCATGCATGTTAACACTGTTCAAAAGTAATCTAGAGTAACTACCTTAAAATCAGACAAAATAGTTTTTAGATAAAAAAATTGCAAACAAAGCTCAAGGATGATTTTATAAGGATACAGCAGTAAATATATCAAGTGAATGTAATGATAATAAAAACATATCTACTTAATACCAGGGCTATAGAATAAAAGAACAACTGGCTGATTTTAATGCGCTTCTTTCAAAAATTGATGAAACAATTACCAGAAAATTAGTAAGAATACAAAGACTTAGGACAGCCCTGGAGACCAGCATGCCCTAAATTAATGTTGTGGAGCACTGCTCGCCAAGAGCAGAGTGCATATTTTTTTTCAAGTGCACATGAAATGTTTTCAAAGACTGTCCACATGCTGAGTATAAAGAAAGACTCAATGAAGTTAAATTGATTCAGATCATACAAAGCCTGTTCTCTACTCCAATGGAATTAGTAGAAATCAATTATATAAAGATACCTTGAATACAACTGATTATTTGGCAGCTACTGAACATGCTTCAAATAAACAATATTCACAGAAGAAATCAAAAGGGAACTTTGAAGCTTTAAAATGGAAGAAAATGAAAATATTATACATCACAATCGTTGACATACTTCTATTCAGGGAGACACCCATGACACAAACACTAACATTTAAGAGATGTTCTTTTTTTTTCATATGTCTTTTTAAATTTTTTATTAGTTACTCCGTATTCCAGCTGTATCCCGCTCCCTTATTCCCTCCCAAGCCCTCCCTCCCTCATCTCCTCCCTGCCCCTTTCCAAGTCCACTGCTTAGGGATAACCTCCTCCCCTTTCATCTGACCTTGTTTTATCAGGTATCTTCAGGACTGGCTGCAAAGTCCTCCTCTGTGGCCTAACAGAACTGCTCCTCCCTTAGGGGGTGGGGAGGCCAAAAAGCCAGCCATTGAGTTCCTGTCAGAAATAGTCCATGTTCCCTTACTATGGGAAACCAACTGGTTACTGAGCTACCAAGGGCTTCATCCGAGCAGAGGTTCTAGGTTATATCCATACATGGTCCTTGGTGGAGTGTCAGTCTCATAAAAGACCCCTGTGCCCAGATATATTTGGTCCTTGTGGAGCTCCTATCCTTTCCAGGTCATACAAACTCCCCTTCTTTCATATGGTTCTGTGCACTCTGCCGAAGGTTTGGTTATGAGTCTTAGTATCTGCTTTGATACACTGCTAGGTAGAGTCTTTCAGAGACCCTCTGCAGTAGGCTCCTGTCCTGTTACTTTTTTTTCTCCCACGTCCAGTGCACCTCACATTTGTCTTTCTATTTGAGGATTGATCATCTTACCCGGGTCCTCTTTCTTGTTTATCTTCTTTAGGTGTATAGATTTCATTTTGTTTATCATATCTTATAGGACTATATGAGTGAGTATATACCATGTGTGTCTTTCTCCTTCTGGGATACCTCACTCAGAATAATCTTTTCTAGATCCCATCATTTGCCTGCAAATTTCATGATTTCCTCGTTTTTGATGGCTGAGTAGTTTTCCATTGTGTAAAAGTACCACAATTTCTGTATCCATTCCTCCATTGAAGAACATCTGTGTTGTTTCCAGGTTCTGGCTATTACAAATAAAGCTGCTACAAACATGGTTGAGCAAATGTCCTTGTTGTGTACTTGAGCAAATTTTGGGTATATCCCTAGGAGTGGTATAGCTGGCTCAAATAATCTCCTCTTAGGAAAAACATACTAAAAAAGAAGATATAAAGTAAGCAGAATAAAACAGAGAGCAAATAATTGCATAAAAATAAATAAAACAGAAATCAAAGAACTGGTTTCAAATCACTGAAATTATTACTCAGTAGTAAAAAACAAGGAAATCATGAAATTTGCAGGTAAATGGTAGGATCTGGAAAAGATCATCCGAGTGAGGTATTCCAGAAGCAGAAAGACACACAAGGTATATACTCACTCATATAGACATATAATATAGGATAAACCTACTAAAATCTGTACACCTAAAGAAACTAATCAAGAGGGAGGACTCTTGCTAAAATGCTCAGTTCCTATCCAGAAAGGCAACGAGGATGGACATCAGAAGAAGAAAAGAGGGAACAAGTCAGGAGCCTGCCACAGAGGACCTCTGAAAGGCTCTGCCCTGCAGACTATCAATGCAGATGCTGAGACTTATGGGCAACCTTTGGGCAGTGTGCAGGGAATCTTATGAAAGAAGTCGTTAACAGTAATATCTGGAGAGGACAGGAACTCCACAAGGAGAGCAACAGAACCAAAAGATCTGAGCACAAGGGTCTTTCCTGAGACTGATATTCTAACCAAGGACTATGCATGGAGATAACCTAAGGCCCCTGGACAAATGTACCCCATGGCAGTTCAGTATCCAAGTGGGTTCCATTGTAATAGGAACAGGGACTGTCTCTAACATGAACTGATTGGCCTGCTCTTTAATTACCTCCCCCCTGAGGGGGGAGCAGCCTTACCAGTCCACAGAAGATGACAATGCTGCCACTCCTGATGTGATCTGATAGACTAAGATCAGAAGGAAGGAGAGGAGGACCTCCCCTATCAGTGAGCTTGGGGAGGGGCATGCATGAAGAAGGGGGAGGGAGGGTGGGACCGGGAGGGGAGGAGGGAGGGGCTTATGGGGGAATACAAAGTGAATAAAGTGTATAAAGTGAATAAAATAAAATTAAATTAAAAAAGAAAATATTACAGTTTTAAAGCACTGCATTGGCTGTTGAGAAAGACAAAAAGAAAAGATAAAACACTTATCAGTTTTACTTTTTTCAAGAGTAGGAGCATTAGGTGAATTCCAATGGGTAACTCAAGTACATAAGGACATGCTGGACCACTTTCAAGATACATTGGGTGTAATAGGCAAATACCATGAAAGCAGAGAGTATTGAAGTTCATGTAGAAAGAATTACAGACAGAACACCTGAGTGACAGAACAAATCTCTGTCAAATCACTGCTCAATGAGTAAGCGCTGGGGTAAGGCCTGGAAATTAGCCAGTCTTTCAGTCATTATATAATTACATATTCCAGAAAGTTATGGAAAAGTGGTAAACACAAAATGAAAACAAACAAACTCCATTAGACAAACGTTTGTATGTTTAGCATTGTGAGTACCAGACAGTATTCTCATATCATTTACAACCAAAAATTATTGGGAAGATGTTTGGTACTATAAATGATCAACAAACAAGATCCAAGAGGAGAAACAATAACCAAGCATGCTTTCATCTCAATAGCTTAGATATGAGCAATTCATGATCAAAATCTGGCTATAAATAAAGACTGCATTACAAGTTAAAGGTAGTAACTGGAAATACAGTAGAAACACATACACTTACAAACACACAGACACCCAAAGTTTATATTAACCTGCAGTAAAATGTTTGAAGTGAAGTGTCCATTGAGAGTTGTGAAATACTCTGCTCAAACCTAAAGTATCAGGAGAAACTAATTCAAACCTGAGAAAGCATCACTAGCAAATTTAAAAATAATATTTTAAAGCAAATTTATATATATATGGATACACTGTTATTGTACCAATCAGTGTTTTCCTTGTTCAGCTGGATTTTGAATATTCTTATCAGAATGTTTTATGTAGCAACCTGTATTGATGGAAGTCTTGTCATTTACAACTCTTGTTCATATACATAAAACCAGGTTTAGGGTACATATTTGCATAGTGACAATTGAATTCACTGACACCTTGATTAAATTGTGTGTGTGTGTGTTTGCCTAGAGAGGTCAGAAGAGGAAGTTAAAATTTTTGACCCTGGAGTAGCCAGCATTTATGAGCCACCAGACATGGTTACTGGAACCTTGAATTGTGATGAGCCATCTCTCAAGTCCCTGGACTGAGTTTCCAGCACAGCTTCTTGAGTAGAGAGACTTAGTTCTCAGTTCTGTCCTGCAAAGAAGAGGGGCCTGTTTCCAGGCACGGCAGTGAGAAATGTCCTGCATGTTCCAGTCTTACATTTCTGCATTCAAGTGGTGGGTTTTGCTTCCTGCCAGCTTCATGCTGTGAGAAGCAAGGAAGACAGATTGCCCTTTGTGCCTTTTGTGGCAGTCCTGGCTGAACTGATCATCTGGATTCATGTTCACAGTGGTGTGTAGAGCTCTTTGGGATTTTTTGTTGTTGTTGCTGTTGTTTGTTTGTTTTTTTCTGCCTCTCAGCTCTGCAGAGGTTCTTCCCACAAAGCTTCATGACGTAGGTGTGCAGGTGAGTTTGTAAGCTGTTGTCTGGTAGTTCTCACTGACATCAGCCCTACCGCCCTTACCTCACCATAAGAATTTCACTGAGCCTCACCACCAATTGCATCTCTAGTTGTTGGACTTCTTCCTGACCCTGTGTACAAGAGGGAAACAATTCACTCGAATTCTTGCCTCTCACAACTGTTACTTGGTGCAGCTGTTTACTAACTTGCAATTATTCCTGCTTGCTCCTCCATGGAAAGCTCACCTGTGAGTACACATTTATTTACAGTTATGGTTCCTCACAAGAATAGAGATCAGTGTGCATTATCTCGATAATTTATTGGAGCTTTTCAATCTGGCATCTTACCTAGGATACTGAACCCATTTTCACCTATATAAAACTGACTCATGTCATCTTATACAAACATCTGAAATTTTTATTTTTCTCGTCTTTAATTCTGCAGTCTTAGCAACCATGTTAACATAAAATGTTAGTCCTAAAAGTATGTATTCTTTAATTCATAAATTTGTATATCTCATGAGAAGACTAGTTTCAAATACTCTCTGTGGCAATACCTGCTTCATAGAGAATGATTTATTTAGATTTCTGGGAAAAGTTTCAAAATTCAATTCAAAGGTCCATAAATTTTTTGTGAAACAGATATATTTCAAACATTTGTCTCCGCTCTCATTTTAAAAATAAAATAAAATCTGAGAAAGTAAACATGAACAAGAGTTGATGCTGTACCTAAGAGAAATTATTAATTACTATTAGATACAATTTCTGGGAGATGATGAATGTTTTAAAATTTTCATTGGCCTCTTGTTCATAGAATCAACTTATTCAAAATATGACTCTAAAATAATCCAGAGAGTTGTCAGAAAGACGTGTGCATATTTTAAAGGTACGAAATGTAGATGATGACAGGAATATATGTGAGTGTCCTTTAAAATGCAATCAAAAAGAAAATTTTCTACAAATCTTTTGTGACTTTTGAAAGTAGAGCACTTGATTTTTAAGCTAAATCCTAGAGAGACACTGAAATAAATCATTATAACAAAAAGTAAATTTGAAAGTGATATTCCTACTGAAAGGTTATGGCATACAGGTTGCTTTTAAAGCATGGGCTACCTTCCCTGTTTAACCATACTGTGAAACATACTAACATGGTCTGACTCCAGCCAGATTTTCTGACGTTATATATGTTCCTTCCAGAGGGAGGAGCCTACCACACAGACCTGACACTCCACAGTGAATGACAAAGTAAGCAGAGAACTACAATGAAAACAAAACAAAACAAAACTGAGATCCTGTTCACACGAGGTCAAAATTTACAGATAATAACGGCTAGAATCCTATGCACTGACTTTATAAACGTTGTTACAGAGTTTCTTAAACAGCTACTGTCTGACTAAAATGTGTCAACCAAGTAACTAATTGCAAATTTTTCAATACTTCACATCAAATAGTAAAGAGGAACTAGAAAAATAATCTTGATTCTATACTATATGATCAAATTCACCCAAAATATTAGCCTGTCAATATGAAATCAACATGTAAATTATTCATCTCATTGACATGTTTTAAGCAAATATTTGTAAACTGTTCTGTTGTGTCTTAGCATCTTACGAATCTTTTATGGCTGTAATTTAACTAGTCCAAGTTCAAGATTTCAAAAATCACATTGGATTAACCACTAAGTTCTGCTTTGTGAAGACTTACAAATTAATGATATATACATGTATATATATGCATATATAACTTTGTTTTTATGTTTTTACAATTTATCCACTTCATATCCCAATTTTGGCCACCTCCCTCATCTCTACCCTTCCTCTCTTTTCCTCCCTCCCTTTCCATAGTACACTGAAAGGGGGAGTCCTCTTCCCTTACTATCTGACTCTAGCCTATCAAGTCTCATCAGGACTTCCTGGATTCTCTTCCCCTGTGGGCTGCCAAGGTCACCTCAACAGGGGGAGGTGATCAAAGAGCAGGCAACTGTGTTCATGTCAGAGACAACCCTTGCTCCTCTTACTGGGGAACCCACATGGAGACTGAGCTGCCTATAGGCTATATTTGAGCATGGGGTCTGGGTCCTCTCCCAGCATGGTCCTTGGCTAATGCATACTGCACACCTATCCCTGGGTCCAGATTTTTTGGCTTTGTTGGTCTCCTTGTGGAGCTCCTGTCCCCTCCATGTCTTTCATTTCCCCCTGCCCAAAGAGTCTTCTTCCATAAGAATCCCTGTACTCTGCCCAAAGTTTGGCTGTGGCTTTCTTCATCTACTTCAATACCCTGCTGTGTGGAGTCTTTCAGAGGATATCTATGGTAGGCTCCCTTTCTGTTCCCTCTCTTCCTGTTTGCCTTCTGAATGAGAATTAAGCATCCTCCCTAGGGTCCTCCTTGTTGTTCAGCTTATTTAGGCCTGAAGATTTTAGTGTGTTCATCCTTTAGTATACAGCTAATATCCACTTATCAGTGAGTGTATACCATGAATGTCTTTCTCGTTTTAATGATTTACGTTTTTGTTTTTTGTTTTTTTTTTTTCATGAAAATGAAAAACTTTTTTTTGAAGCAAAGGACACTGTCACCAGAACAAAACAAAAGCCTACAGACTAGGAAAAGATCTCCCTTAAGCTTACATCCAACAGAGGGCTAATATCCAACATATGTAAAGAACTCAAGAAATTAAACACCAACAAAAGAAATACTCCAATTAAAAAATTGTGTAGAGAGCTTAACAGAAAATTCTTAACAGAAGACTATCAAATGGCAGAGAAACACTGAAAAAATGCTCAACATCCTTTTTTCATCAATGAAATGAAAATCAAAATGACTTTGAGATTCCATCTCACACCCATCAGAATGGTTAAGATCAAAAACTCAAGTGACAACACATGCTGGAGAGGATATGCAGAAAGGGGAACCCTCCTCCATTTCTGGTGGGAGTGCAAACTTATACAACTGCTTTCGAAATCAATCTGGCACTTTCTCAAAAATTGTACATAGTGCTACCTCAAGACCTAACTATACATCTCCTGGGCATATACCTGAAATATGCTCAACCATACAACAAGAACATTTCCTCAGCTATGTTAATAGAAGCTTTATTAATAATAGCCAGAATCTGGAAACAACATAGACGTCCCTCAAGGAAGAGTGAACACAGAAATTGTAGAACGTTGACCCAATGGAATACTACTAGCCGTTAAAGACAAATTGATGATGTTATATTTATCTTGTCCTGTGATTAGGACAGTGTATTACTATGGAGTGTAAGTTTCATTTTTCTGTCTTTCCTATTTCCCTCATACCTCTTCTCTGTTGTCTACCCTGACTGCCCATAAAGGTGATCAACTATGCACTCTCATGTGTTCAGTAAGAAGTTAAAACAGAACAGGAAATAGTATGAACACATTACATGTCAGCATCACCCCTAATTTTCTACTGGCTCTATAACTTCATTTCTGTGTCAGTAACTGATCAATGGAGGCAACTGTTAGTGATATGGAATAAATCCCTGCTAACCAAAGGTACACCTTCCACAGAAGTGGAATCTAAATAGGTAATCTGTGTACAACAGGCATTTATGAGCTAGTGTGTAGGAATGGATGTGATGAAACCTGGGCCAAAGTAATGGAGATGTAGACCCAGGAAAGAACTTCAATCAAGATTCCTTCCTGGAAACCATGTATCTCTTCTTATTACCAGTCCTGATGTTGTGGGTGAGATACCCTAAGCCTTTCTCACAACAGCCAGACAGCCAAGCCCAGGACACAAAGACCTAGAAAGAGAAATCAGTTGGGAACTAAAGGAACTTCAATCTGGCTACTACCCCACTACCACAAAGTAAACCAGGTCATCAACAATGACCAATGTGAACCAGAGCAACAGCTTTTTGTCATTGTTCAAGTTTCACTCTGCTGACCAGTTGTCATTAGCATTTTTGTTAAGGCCTACTTCTGTCCTGGTAGGTAAAGAACTTTTGGCTTATTTCTATGTGGTACCAAAATTGTCTATTTCACAAAGACATGTTTTTCTTATAGCTATTGATATTTGTTTATTTTCTGTTTCATTTTATCTAATGTAAATAAACTATAAAATTTTGAGTGTTTTCAAAATGTCAGGAAAATAAGTATTGAAATTTATGTGTGCTAAAATGCATTTTCTATTACTATTTTACATGTCCAAGAATGCTGCAAATAGTATTGGACTTCACTTAAATGGAGACATAGGAAGGACGTTCCACATTATTCTATTGCAGAAATAAACATTAGTCTTTGTCTCACTAAATTGTTATTTTTATAACCAATTCTATACTCAGTGATGTCCCCTGAAATCATATGGTGACTTCCATACCAATAGGTAATAAGAAGGTACTTTTTCCTTTTGTTTTTATAATTTTAATTTTAGTTGATTTTAAATCTACACCCTATATTCTCCCCTTAGATTCCTCTCCTCACCATTTGTCCCTCTCTACCTTATAGCTCACAAAAACAAACAGACAAATAAACAAACAACCCACCAAACCCAGTGTTTCTACTTAGAGCTCCCTGTATGTGCAATGATCTAGAAAAGACCCTGAGAGAAAGTCCCAAAAGAGAATGGATTCTGCTCTAGAAGCCATGAGTTGCCCATAAGTCCTCCGGGATGGGAGTCATTGTCCCTTTCCCTATCTATGCTGGGGGTTTTGATGGCTAGGTCTTCATGGCTTGGTATTGTTCATGATTCCACCCATCCCCCAGTGGAGACCTTCTGGACAATAGTAAGATTCAGGGTCCTTTTCCAAAATGGTGGTGCTCAGCGGAGTCTGAGTCCTGGGAGCTCAGTGTGTGTGCACAGTGTTTGCAGGGTGAACAAGCAGCGGTGCTGTTGACGCTGAAAAGCCGGCCTCCATTCATGTTTCCCCAGAGATGGCAGAGGATCCCAGCTGTCAGATACGGATGTTACCACCCTCAGAACACCTCGCTACTCCCAACATGCTGAGGAAAACTCTGGATTCTAGAGACTTGCAGATCTAGCGTGTAGTTCATGGCTTTACTAGTCATCTTGAGGAGACCTGCAGGACTTGAACACCACATAGGTTAGAAAGCTATACTCAAATTCCACGGCTAAAGGTCCAACTGGGACACAAGCAGCAGAGAAGAGCTGTGGGGTAGTTGAGGAGCGCCAGCCCCTAGTCCATGACCTAGGGCTCTTCTCAGATGCCTAAAAAGCCTAGCAGACTCTGGAAACAACTAACCAATGACAGAGACAAACAGATGGCTAAGGGTCAGTGTAAGAATACAATCAACAAAAATCAGGGCAATATGGCAGCAAGCTCTGGATAGCTTAATGCAGCTGAAACACAGGAAAAAGACCTCAAATCTATGCTTATGAAGATGATAAAGGTCTTTAAAGGGGAAATAAATAAATCTCTCATCGAAATACAGGAAAATCCACTCAACCAAATAGAGGCCTTCAAAAAGGAAATGAATAAATCACTTAAAGAAATAAAGGAAAACACAACAAATAGGTGAAGGAAATAAAATGGCTTAAGACCTGAAAATGGAAATAGAATGAAAAACTAAAACACAAAATGAGGAAATCCTGGAAATGGAAAGGAACATTTGGGATGAGAACAGGAACCACAGAGGTAAGCATCACCATCAGAATATAAGAGATATAAGGGGAACAAGGACTATTTCTAACAGGATCTCAAGGGCAGGCTCTTTGTCCCCCCCCCCCCCAGGGGAGGAGCAGTCCGGTTAGGCCACAGAGGAGGACTTTGCAGCCAGCCTTGAAGATACCTGATAAAACAGGGTCAAATGAAAGGGGAGGAGGTCCTCCCCTATCAGTGGACTTGGAAAGGGGCAGGGAGGAGACCAGGGAGGGAGTTGAGGAGGGGGAGGGAATGAGGGAGCGGGATACAGCTGGGACACACAGTTAACAAATTGTAACTAAAAATAAAAAAAAAGCCATGTGCCACCTAAAAAAAAAAATATATATATATATATATAAGAGATAAAAGAGGGACTCTCAGGTATAAAAGATACAATTAAAGGAAGCAATACATATGCCAAAGAAAATATTAAATTGAAAAAATTCCTAACAAAAAAAAAGTCCATGAAATCAAGGACTCCATGAAAAGACAAAACCTAAGAATAAAAGTAATAGAAGAAAGAGAAGATTCTTGCTCCAAGTACCAAAGAATATTTTCAACAAAATAATAGAAAATTATCTAAAGAAAGAGATGACTTTAAACATAGAAGAGGCTTACAGAACACCAAATAGATCAGACCAGAAAAGAAAATCCTTATGTCACATAATAAACAGTAACTGTGCAGAAAAAAGAAAAATATTAAAAGCTGCAAGAGAAAAAGGCCAAATGACATCTAAATGCAGAACTATAAGAATCAAACCAAACTTTACAATAAAGACTGAAAAAGTAAGGGAGGGCCTGAGCAGATGTCATGCAGACCCTAAGAGGCCACAGATGTCAGCTCACATTACTATATATAGCAAAGCATTCAATCACCATAGATGGAGAAAACAAGATATTCCATGGCAAAAATAAATAAACAAACAAACAAACAAACAAATAAATAAATAAATAATGAATGATATAAATGTACAAACACAGCCCTAAAGAAGATACTAGAAGGAACCTGAAACTCAAGGCAGTGAATTACACCCAAGAAAACAGAAGATATTAAAAACACCTCAACAGAAAAACCAAAAGAAAACAGCACAAAAACACACTACCACCGCCAACATCATAAAAACAAAACAAAACCAACCAACCAAACAAACAAACAAAAAAACCCTAACCATCATTGGGCATTTTCATCTCTCAACATCATGGAATAAATTCCCCATTAAAAACATATAGGCTAACACAACGGAAGCATAAACAGGACCCACTATTCTGCTGCATACAAGAAACACACCTTAGCATAAAGATAGACATTATCTCCGTGTAAAGGGCTGGAAAAAGGCTTCCCAATAAAATGGACCTAAGAAGCAAGCTGGAGAAGCCATCCTAATATCTAATAATGTAGACTTTCAACCAAAATTAATCAAAAGAGATCTTGTCATTCTAATCAAAGAAAAAAAATCCACAAAGATGACATCTCAATACTGAACACCCATGCCCCAAATACAAATGCACCCACATTTATAAATGAAACATTATTAAAATTTAAATTACACATCTGTCTCTACACATTAATAGTGGGAGACTTCAACAGTCTACTCTCACCAATGGACGGATCACCAAGACAGAGACTAAAAAAAGAAATAATGAAACTAACATTTACCATGAATCAAATGGATCTAATAGAACTTTTCACCCTACCACAAAAGAATATAATTTCTTCTCAGCACTTTATGGAACCTTCTCCAAAATATAGTCACTCACAAAGCAAACCTCAGTCAATACATGATAATAGAATTAACCCATTGTTCTTTTTTTTGGGGGGGGGAGAAATATGGATTTATAAAGACTTCTGAATAATTCTCTTGTTTGTTTAGTTATTTTACATCAAGTGCAGTAAGCCAAGTTATCTATATACATTTTAACTGACAAAAATGTATTTGAATTTGTGAGTGTAACAAAAGAACTATGAGAGCATGCATACAATATCAAAGAGTAAGGTTCCTGTTATGTAATTTTAATATATTGGTTATTTTTATCATTATTTGGCTGTTTTACATTTTATTTTATTTTATTTGTTAAAACCTTGAAGCATACAAATATTCATCAGCAGATAGGGATCATATTCCTACCCACCCCTGATGGTTGTATCACTTCCCCCTGAGGGGGGAGCAGCCTTATCAGGCCACAGTAGAGGACAATGCAGCCACTTTTGATGAGAACTGATAGACTAAGATCAGAAAGAAGAGGAGAACCTCCCCTATCAGTGGACTTGGGGAGTGGCATGCATGCAGAAAGGGGAGGGAGGGTGGGATCGGCAGGGGAGGAGGGAGGGGCTTATGGGGGGATACAAAATGAATAAAGTGTAATTAATAAAAAAATATATATTACTGCTAGTTAAAAAAAAATCACTGTCTATTATCACTCTCATTAACATTACTCTAGGAAGCAATTGCATGTATCTTGATTTCCAAAAAGAACAAAATGTTGGTGAGTAGGTTTCCATGCAGAGGTGTAACAGACAGGGGTTCATTGGTAGCTCGTAAGCATTTCACTATCTTATGTAACCCATTGTTCTTTATCAGATCACTGTGGAGTAAAGCTAGACTTCAACAACAACAGATAGAACAGAAAGCCTGCTAACTTATGGAAATTGAACAACTCCCTTCTCAATGACCACTGCATCAGGAAATAAATAAAAAATAATAAATTAATAAATAAATAGATAAATAAATAAAAGATAAAGAAAGAAATTTAAGGCTTCCTAAAATTAAATGAACATGAAGGCACAACATATCCAAACTTATTGGACAAAATGAAAGCAGAGCTAAAAGGAAAGTTCATAGCTCTAAGTGCTTTCATAGAGAAATCTGAGAGATCACATACTGGCAACTTAACGGCTCACCTGAAAGCTTTAGAAAAAAAAAGAAGTAAACACAACAAAGAAAAGTGGATGGCAGGAAATAACAAAACTCATGCTGAAATCAATAAATTAGAAAAAAAAGAATACAAAGACTCAAGGAAATTAAGAGCTGGTTCTTTGAGAAAATCAACAAGATAAACAAAATCTTTGCCAAACTAATTAAAAGTCAGAGAGACAATAACAAAATCAGAAATAAAAAAAAACAAAAAAAAAAAAAACAAAAAAAAAACAGACACTGAGAAAATCCAAAGAATCATTAGGTCTTATCTCAAAACTGGCATGCCACAAAATTGGAAAATCTAAATAAAATGAACAATTTTCTTGATAAGATTCCTTTTATCAATGTTAAATAAGATCAGGTATAAATAAATAAACAGATAAATAAATAAATAAATAAATAGATAAATAAATAAAAGTTAACTAGTCTGATAACCCCTAAGAAAATAGTAGCAGTCATTAAAATTCTCCCATTCGAAAAAAGAAAAATATTAAAAATAACAAAAGCTAGGGCCAGATGGTTTCAGGATAGATTTCAACCAAATTTTCAAAGATGAGGTAATACTCCTCAAACTATTCCACAAAATGGAACAGAGGAATGCAAAACTCATTCTACAAGATCACAGTTGCCCTGATTACCTAAACTACACAAAGACCAAACAAAGAATGGGAATTTCAGACCAATCTGCATTATGAACATTGACAGAACAGTACTCAATAAAATACTTAAAAACCAAGTCCAAATCTTATTAACTACCTCTTCTTTCATATGATTTCCTGCACTCTGCCCAAAGTTTGGTTATGAGTCTCAGCATCTGCTTTGATAGACTGCTAGGTAGAGTCTTTCAGAGGCCCTCCATGGTAAGCTCCTGTCCTGTTTCTCGTTTTCAAAGTTTTCAAACTTCTTCCAATGTCCTTTACCTTTGTCTTTTTAAGTGAGGATTGATCCTCTTACCCCGGGTTCTCCTTCCTAGCTTCTTTAGTTGTACAGGTTTTAGTATGTTTATCCTATCTTATAGGCCTAGTATCCACTTATAAGTGAGTATATAACATGTGTGTCTTTCTGCTTTTGGGATACCTCACTCAGGATGATCGTTTCTAGTTCCCACCATTTGCCTGCAAATTTCATGATTTCCTTGTTTTTAATTGCTGAGTAGTATTCCATTGTGTAAATGTACCACAATTTCTGTATCCACTCCTCAACCAAGGGGGATCTGGGTTGTACAAATCGTGCAGGTCTAACTGGATGTCTACATGTAGAAATATGCCAACAGATCCATACTTATCACCCCGCACAAAACTAAAGTCCAAGTGGATCAAAGACCTTTTTATACTTTTAATCTAGCTAGGATTGTCTTATTTCATCAGAGGAGATAACCCATCATCTGGGTTCCAAATGCCGGGAGAGGTTGAATTCCCAAGCTGGGTTTTTCCTTTTCACTTGTGGACAGCTTCTCCTCTTTCTCTCTGCCTGAAGCAGCTTTGGATTCTCTAAGTGCCCTGTCCCCAGCTGCTGCCAATAATTACCAGGTGTCTCTTCTAGGCTTTAAGTCCATTCTCTTCCCCCAAGGCTTTCCTGTGAAGACTTGGCCACGAGAGATGGAGTTCATCCAGAACAAAACCAAGCCTTTGTTCTGAGGTAATCTCACATTTTGGACACCTCTATTCCTAGATTAACCTCACCAAACCTACAGAATCCAGAATATTGAATTGGGATGCCACTTCCATGTTCTTGGGATTCCGGCAAAGACTGTGAAAATGGGTGCTTCTGGGTCTAAAGTAAATCCCCAGACACCTCTTGGGTGCCTGCTTCGAAGTTTACCTCAATTGGGATCTTCTCAGAACTTGTACTGGAAAAGCTTGACCTTATACTGCTCTGTGGCTAGGCTACAATATACTTTAGCCAACCAAACAAAATGGCCACCAGAGGGCACTCTGGATTTTTAACATTCTCCATGATCTTGAAAATGTTTGCTGGGTTAAGGGCAAATGGACTGAGTTTCCTTAAGTTCAGGTTTTTGAGGGGAGGTGCGAGGGTTTGGTGGGGGGGAGACTGTGCTCTTTCCCTTCCCTTTGGAGCCAGTGCTCAAAGGCCCAAGTCTTGTTGTACAGGGTCACAACGTCCCCAAACGGTCTTTTATTTGGGGTGCTGGATCCTGAGTCATCCACAATGACTGAGCAGCCTGAGTCACTGGCTCCCCAACCCCTTCATGGATCTCAACCTCCTCTTTCCCCTCCTCAGAGACACAGAGCAAGGAACAACCCCACCGGTATTACTTACCTCTCCTCTCTTCTGTCCCTTCTCCCACCGTTCCTCCTTCTACTACCAGAGAACACCCACATTGGTCTCTGTCCTCACACTGTCCTGCCCTGACTGGATTCTCTAGAGTGGAGTCCAACACTCCGTTCCAAGCAGACCAATGCTCTCTTTAGTCTCCTCTGGGAGGTAAGCAAAAGTTGAAGGGTCTCTTTGAATTCATGCTGCTTTTTCCCTATAGGACCTCTCCCAGATTCAAAAGTGGCTAGGTTCCTCTGCCAACCCAGCTGCCTACATTAAAGAGTTCTGCTACCATGGCCAGGCCTATGATCTAACCTGGCAAGACCTTGATGTCATACAGGCTTCTACCCTCACTCCTAAGGAATTCAGAGGAGTTCAGGCAGCCGCCAGACAGTATGCAGACCAGACTTACCTAAAGGACAACACAGTCCCGGTGGGTAACACAGCAGTGCCAGCTACAGAACCTAAATGGAATTACCAGCTGGGTTAGTATGGCAGGCAGAGGAGAGACAGAGAAGAGACACCATCGTCTGCTGCCTACCTCAGGTTACAGAAGCGCTATCAAATAAGGTTGTTAACTCTGATAAGCTGCAAACAATTACTCAGCAATCAAACAATAATCCGGCCATTTTTCTAAATCTATTAACAGAGGCAGTGATCCAATATACCTGGCTAGACCCAGCTTCCACAGCGGGAGCTAAAGTTCTTACTGCTTGTTTTATTTCCCAGTCATATCCAGATATTGGGGGGCAGGGAGGCTGAGGATGGTCCCCAAACCAAGAGGTGGTGAAAATGGCCTTTAAGGCTAATACCTGAGAAGAGGAGGCTGAGTCTTCCAGACAGGCTCCACTACAACAGAGAGCTATGCTCCAAGCCCAGGCTTTCAAAGCTGCTCTGAGGCCAACCGCATTGATGCAGAGCAAACAAGAAAGGTTCGCCAGGCCCCATCACGCATGGGCTCAATTTATGTCAGCTCTTCCAGGAACCTGTTTTACATGCAGCAAAGGAGGGCACTGGACCCACATCTGCCCTAACCTGGGCAACCCAGTGAGCTATGCCCTCTACCCGTCAGCAACCTGGCCACTGGAAATCAGATTGCCGCAAAGTGGGCTCACCGTCTGTGTTCAGCTATGCAGGCTCAGACCAAGCATCGTAGACACCAGCAGACACTTCCACCCTTCAAATTCCTCAACCTGGCAGATGACTGACAAATCCCAGACTCAGCGAACTCCATCACTCTTGCAGAGCCCAGAGTAGCAAAGAAGGTAACAGGTAAATCTGTCTCATTTTTGTTGGACACTGGGCGACCTTTTTCTGTTATAATCTCTTATTTGGGTCCTACAATTCCTTCACCAACCTCCGTCACAAAGGTAGATAAAACTCCCTCCTTTCCAACCAGGACCTTGTGAATTCCATACACTCTTGCAGGACAATTTTTTTCACACTCTTTTCTGGTCATGCCTGACTGCCCAGTTCCTCTACTCGGCCATGATATCCTTAGCAACTTTGTGGCTACCCTCTCTTGCCCCTATAACCTCTCCTATCCCTAGTGTTCTCACAGATCCCAAATTCAGACTGCCCCAGATTAAGCTACTGGAACCAGATGACCCCAAAATGTAGGATATTTCTACACGGGTGATTGTTGCCCACCATCAGCCAGTCCTCATCCCCCTTAAGGACCCCTCTTTCTTTCCTTCCAGACCCCAGTTTCCCATCTTTGAACCTCAACTCAGCGCTGTGGCCTTAAGCATATCATCACCAGCCTTCTTTCTCAGGGATTTCTAATCCCTATATATTCACCTTGTAACACTCCCATTCTTCTGGCATTTAAGCCTTCTTCAGCTTCCCTCTTAGTACCAGACCTTGGCCTCATCAACCAGGCAGTTATCAGTACCTACCCTGCAGTTAAATAACCCTTACACTCTCCTCTCCAACATTCCTCCTCCTGCCTCTTGCTTTACTGTCCTGGACCTAAGGGATGCCTTCTTTACTGTCCCCTTCCATCCTGACTCATGTTTTCTCTTTGCCTTCAACTGGGAGGACCCTAATAAACACCACATATGAACAGTTCTTCCTCAAGTCTTGCAGAAGAGTCCACATTTTTTTGAATAGGCCTGGCTAGAGACCTCTCCTCCTGAGATCTTCATCCCAGCACACTTCTTTATTATCTAGATAACATTTCACTCTGCAACCTTTCCCGTCTGTCTCAGAGAAACGCTGCTACACTATTAAATTATCTTGATTCCCTAGACTACTGTGTCTCTCCTTCCAAGCTCAGCTGTGTTCTCCCTCTGTTACTTACTTAGGTGTCCAACTCAGCAAAGGGTGGAAGACCCTCACCTCTGATCCAGTGCGGGTTCTGAAAGACCTACAGCTGCTAACTAAAACTGATCAGATTCTTTCATTTTTTGGTCCTGGTGGGGTTCTTTAGGCGTTGGATACCTGATTTTGCTATTACAGCTAAGCCACTGTACTAGGCAGACAGAGAGATGCCCACAGGGTTACCTCACTCAAGATGATCTTTTCTAGTTCCCAACATTTGCCTGCAAATTTCATGATTTCGTTGAGTAGTATTCCATTGTGTAAATGTACCACAATTTCTGTATCCATTATTCCACTGAGGGACATCTAGGTTGTTTCCATCTTCTGTCTAATATGAATAAAGCTGCAATGAACATGGTTCAGCAAATGTCTTTGTCGTATAGTTAAACATGTTTTGGATATATGCCTAGGAGTGGAAAGTGCCAGATTGATTTACAAAGTGGTTCAATTCCACTGTCAGAGATAGATGCAGCAGATTCCCAGATCAATCTAGAAAACTAAACTATTGGAATTGTGAGGTGCTCGTTCAGCATGGGACTCTACATATATATATATGGTGTAGAGTAATAGAGGAGAAAAGTCCACAGTCAACCTTGGGCATTGAAATACACAGGCACAAACACACGTCTACACAAACACATGCATCACTTTACTGCATGGGGGCATTTTTTAATAAAATATTAACAACTTACTGAATTCTCCAATTTTTGATAGTATTACAAACAACCAGTAGACACGAAGTTCCATGTTTTCTTCGCTGACATTATAGAAGATCTTTGACTGTAAGTCACAGAAAACAGTACTTATTTGTACAACAAAAAGCAGAAAGAACTGCACGACATCCTAAAAAATTATCAGTTGCACCTTTATAATTAAAAAGACAAGTAGAATCAAAGAAAACAATAAAAAAATCTATAATTTATAACAGCTAGTTGTTTGAAAAGACAATATTGACAGATCTTGGCCCAGCTAACAAGAAAGAAAGAAAGAAAGAAAGAAAGAAAGAAAGAAAGAAAGAAAGAAAGAAAGAAAGAAAGAAAGAAAGAAAGAAAGAAAGAAAGAGGTGATCCAAATTAACAGAATAAGAAATGAACAAGGAAACATTAAAAGAGAAACCGAGAAACACAGAATTCAGAATATTAAATTGAATATTTAAAAACATGTAGTCTATTAGGTTGGGAAATTGAAAATAAATTAATGGATGTCTTAATTCACTCAAACTACCAAAGCTAAACCAAGAAAAGAGCCCAACAACCAAAAAGGACTTATAAGAAAAGATGAGGTTGAAATAGTAATGAAAAGCAAAAATCTAATTAAAAGAAGTCCATGACCAAATAATTCACAATATAATTCTATCAAACTTCTAAATAAGAGCTACAACCAATCCTTTTGAAATTCTTCAAAAATAGATAAAGAAGAATCATCCCTAATTTATTATGAATCCAGTATTATTCTAATACACCACCAAGTAAAAATGCAAGAATAGTGAGCCAAAACTGCAGACTGACTGACAACCCCATGCAGATGGATGATAAAAAAAAATCCTTGAAATACTAACAATCTGAATACAAGCACATATCAAAAAGAGTATCTACTACAATCAAGTTGGATTTGTCCTAGAAATGCAGTATTGATTCAACATATGGATCGCAAAAACTACAATAACTGCATGAATGGACTTATGGACAAAACTCACAGGATCAACTCAATAGACACTGAAAAAGCCCTTTGCCAATCCAAGATGTTTTCATGATAAAAGTCATAGTAAAAATAGTACTGGAGAGAACATATGTCAACTTAAAAAAAAAAAAGCTTGGCTATGAAAAATCCATAGGCAACAAGCATTATCCTATATAGAGAATAACTCAAAGTGTTCTCATTAAACTAAGGAATGATAATGGGTTGTTCACTATCCCTGCAACTTTTCAATATGGTGCTGGAAGCAATAGTCAGAACAACAAAGCAGGAAAGAAAATTAAAAGAATAAAAACAGGAAAAAAAGAAGAACTAAAACTATCCCTATTTGAAGATGATACTATTTAAACATAAGATGTCATAAAATTTTCACCAGAAATCTTCTAGAAACAATCAAAAATTTTATCAAAGTAGCAGATTAAAAAAAAAATTGTAATAACCAATACTTTTTTACACAGTAAAACCAAATACACTGAGAACAAGATCATTGATACACTCTCATTTGCAGTAACATGAAAGACAATAAAATATCTAGTAATAAACATAAGATAGTTAAAAGACTGCTAATGAAAACTTCACATCTCTGAAAAAAAATGATTGAGAAAAACACTAGGAAATGGAAAAACATTCCATGTTTATGGATTACTAAAACTAATATTGTGAAAATGTTCGTTTCTCCAAAAAGTAATGTTCAAATTCACTAAAATTCCAATAAGAACACACACGCAGCATTTCTGCAGAAATAAAAATGATATATTTATGGAACGAGAACAGACTCCAGATAACCAAAGTAAACCTCAACAAAAAGAATACTGTACAAATGGCTATTCCAGACTTATAGATTATGTAGCTACATTAATAAAAAACTGTATGTTACTGACACAAAAATAACTATGTAGACCAATGGAAAAAATAAAAGACTGAAATAGTGATTCTTGTAACTATAGCCACCTAATAGTTAAGAAAGAGACAAAAAATACACTGGAGAAAAGACTAATGAGGCCAGGAAAATTCAATATCAACATGAAGATGAAGGAAAAACAGACTTATACTATCACAATGCAAAAAAAAAAAAAAATTCCTTGTGGATCAAAGACCTCAACTATAAAATGCATAGAAGAAAACATAGGCAGAACCCAACAAAATTTATTGATAACTCATAAAATGAAATTCTCTGCACAGCAAAGGAAACAATTAATTGAAAAAGAAACTCAAATTGGAAACTTTGCCAGGTCTGCATGATGCAAAATATTAATAACCAGAATATACAAAGAACCCAAAACAAATAATCAAGAAAATAAATGACTTAATTAAAAATAATCTACATGTCTAAATAAGAGTTCACAACAGAAGAAATAAAAATGTGCCAGAAAAACCTGAAAAATGTGTCCATCATCTTTAGCAATTAGGGAAGTGTGGATCAAAACAACTAGATTTTTTTTTTTTCCTCACTCCAGCCAGAATAGTTAACTAAAAAAAAAAAAAAAAAAAAAAAAAAAAAAAAAAAGTGATGGTGAGGTTGGGGGGCAGAAAGAAAATTTTACTCACTGTTGATGGGAATGCAAACTTGTACAACCATTCTCAAAATTCGACTGTAGAATTCTTAAAAATCTAAAAATAAATCTTCAATATGATTCAGCTATAGCACTCTTTGGTATAATACTTGACATTCTACTTCACAGATACTAACACTCTTTGGTATAATACTTGACATTCTACTTCACAGATACTTGCTCAGCCATGGCCATTGCTTTTTTTATTCACAATAGATAGGAAATGGGAACAACTTATATTCTGAAGACAAATACATTAATAATTAAAATGTGGTACATATTCATAAGAGAATATTATCTCTCTATAAAGAAAAATCATGAAATTTACAGATAGGTAAATTGAGCTATAAAATATATCCATAAAGACTAAAAAGATGCCTGTTTTTCTGGTTTGTGAATCACAGCTCCAAATCTTTAGATGTATATAACCTGCTATAACTACAAGATCCATAAAAAGAAAAAGGAACTTGGGTTTGAAGCGTCTCTGGAGGGCAGTGTAATAGGAAGCTAGTGCTGTGAATGAGAAAATGTGGAAAACAAAGCATGTCTTAAACACGGTATATACTCACTTATATAGACCTATAAGATGTGATAAACATAATGAAATCTGTACACCTAAAAAAGATAATCAAGAGAGCGGACATGGGGTAAGATGATCAATCCTCATTTAGAATGACAGATGGGATGTGCATTGAACATATGACAGGAGTCTACTGAGAGCATTTGAAAGACTCTAACTAGCAGTGTTTTCAAAGCAAAGGCTCATGACCAAATCTTTGGCAGAGTACAGGGAATCATAAGAAAGAAGGGGAGTTAGTCTGATGGGGAAAGGATAGGAGCTCCACAAGGACCAAATATATCTGGGCACAGGGTCTTTTCTGAGACTGACATTCAACCAAGTACCATGTATGGATATAACCTAGAACCTCTGCTCGGATGTAGCCTGTGGTAGCTCAGTAACCAATTGGTTTCCCATAGTGAGGGGAACAAGGACTATTTCTAACAGGAACTCAATGACTGGCTCTTTGGCCTCCCCACCCCCCAAGGGAGGAGCAGTCCTGTTAGGCCACAGAGGAGAGCTTTGCATCTAGTCCTGAAGATACCTGATAAAACAGGATCAGATGAATGGGGAGGAGGTAACCCCTCCTATCAGTGGACTTGGCAAGGGGCACGGTGGAGATGAGGGAGGGAGGGAGGGACTGGGAGGGAATGAGGGATCGGGACATGGCTGGGATACAGAGTTAATAAAATGTAACTGATAAGAAAAAAATAAAATTCAAAAAAAAAAAAAAACAAAGCATGTCTTAGATGGGGAAAGAGAGGGTAATGCTGACGGATAGGAAGGGAGGAGGCATTATAAAAATAAGCATTTTGAAAGGAAATATTTTATGTTTAAAATTCTGTGGTATGTGTGTGTGTGGTTTGAATGAAATTATACCATTTAACTTGATAATGCTTCCTCCAAGAGCCTTGTTCAATCTCCCAAAAACCCAAATACAGGCATTGGAAACCTCCCTTCAAATTTTTGGACAGGGAATCCAAGAAACTTCCAAAGCTATTGCTGTTTCTTTTGGTTTCTTCTCAGAACTTGAAGCTAAGACTCTATTGCTGAAAATACCACAAAACTCAAACAAAAACCTGGAGAATCAAAATCACTTGATGTAATCGACAGTTTTACAATAGAAATTACTTAACAAAAATACTTAAAGATAATTTGGATCTTATATGTGTTGACTACAAAGCTTTTTACTCAAGATCTAGTTATTTTTGAAGAAGGGCACACTAAGAAAACAAGTTTTTTTTTTTAAATTTAATTAACTTTACTTATTTAATTGTTCATTTTACACCCTAATCCTAGTTCGCATCCTTTCCTCCTGGTACTACTCTCCTTCCCTCCCTGCCTATCTTTTTCTCTCCTCCCTCTCAGAAAATCCCCCAGCCCACTAACCTACTCCAACATTTCAGGTCACATCAGGGCTGAGCACATGCTTTTTCACAGTGGCCTGGTCAACAGTCCTACCAGGGGGACATGATCAAAAAAGCAGACAACAGAGTCCATGGCAGAGACAGCTCCCATTCCCCTTAATAGGGATATGCAAGAAGACCAAGACCATCAGGTATATATATGTGAAGGGGGCCTAGATCCAGTCCATGCATGGCCTTGATTGGTGCTTCAGTTTCCTCGGGACTCCCTGGGCCCAGGTTACTTGGTTCTCTTGTTCTTCATGTTGAGCTCCTGTCCACTCCAGGTTCTTCTATCCTTTCCCCAACATTTCCACAAAGCATCATGTGATCTGCCCAGTCTTCGGCTGTGAGTGTCAGCATTTATTTTGATCCTTTGCTGGGTGGAGCCTCTCAGAAGACAACTATGCTAGGTTCCCATCTGCAAGCATAGCAGAGTGCTGTTGTTAGTGACCGGGGTTGGTTCTCTCCCATGACATGAGTCTCAGGTTGGGCCAGATATTGGCTGGTCATTCTCTCCATCTTGCTCTATCTTTTCCATTGAACGTCGTGTAGGCAAGGTGAATTTTGGCTCAAAATTTTTGTGGTTTGGTTGGTGTTCCACCTCTGTCCACTAGGAGTCCTGTTTAGTTAGAGGGTATCTTCTTCAGTCTCCATGAGCCCTGCTACCAGCGGGTTTAGCTAGAGTCACCTCTATATTCTCCATGTAGGCCACCCTGTTTTAGCATGAGAAGAAAAGTCTTAAAATTTTTCACAATAATGTTGTAAAATATTTGAATTATTTAATTATAAATTAAAATATAAATGCATAATTTTCCCTTCCATTTTCATTCCATAAACCCTTTTCCCCTAAAATATATGGCCTCCTTTTTTGTTATTGCTACATACATGTGCATAAACATAGACCTATAAACTGCTGAGTCAGTTTGTGTGCACATGCTTTCAGAGTCAATCACTTGGTATTGAATAATGAATAAGGTAGCTCATCCATGAGAAAGACCATTTCCTCCCTTTCAACATTCCTTAGTTGTCTGTAGTTCTCATACCGTGGACCCTATGAAATTTGTCTCCTTCCATGTTAGCACTTTTATTGTTGATGCCCTTGCTCAGGTCATTTCTAGGAGGCCATATTTTTGAGCTTCCATGTGTGAAAACTTCATTTCTAAGAGACACAGTCTCACACTTCATTTCCCTGTTTCTAGTTTAAATTTTCATAGGGCAAATGCTTGAAATTATGCATTAATATTGTAAAAAGTGACCAAGGTTTCAGTAAGCTCTCAGACCTTAGCACAGCTGACTTCATTATGGAAGTACCATCCAGACTGTAAAACTCAGAACGTAGACGGCACCACCTGCTAAAGTAAAACAAAGATCTCATTCATCATACCTCATAGTTTTGGAAATGTCTCTAAAGGTACTAACCATGCTGACTGTTCCTGTTAACTAAGCTGCAAACATGTTTTTGTGTTTAATAGCTCACCTCGAGAAAGGCTTGGTGCAACACTGACATCTCAAATACCCAGTATCGTTGCTGGTGGGCTAATAAAGACTTTCTATTGATTTAAACCATTTCCCAGAAGACCTCCATAGTGACTGCTACACAGGAATATTAGTTGTCTATGGTAGAATGTTTAAACAATTTATTAAAAATTAAAACAATTATAGACATAAGTATGAATATTAAACCTGGTTAAGTTTTTAAATATTTCAAATATTTTTCCAATTTCTATTGAAGCAAAATTCCAAGAAATTTCTTATATATAAAATCAATGTGATTAGTATGTCATCAAGGCAAACATAGCATTTAAATATTTTATTGAAAGTCAGAGATAATTTAAGCCAAAAAAATAACACTTTATCATTAAGGTAGTCTTTAAACATTAACAGTAGATTAAAAATAAATTATATGCGATACAATTCTTTAAAATGTCAACTGAAATTTTAAGATAATGTTTTTATTCCCATTAATTTGTGTTTGTTTCTTTTTATTTATTTATTGTTTATTTTTTATGCACATATGTCTTACCATGGCTGTGTAAAAGCAATAATGGGTACCAGATGATGGTGTCAGATATCATGAGAGTCGAGGTACAGAAAGTTGGGGCTAGCATGTGGATACCTGGAATAAAACTCTGGGATCTTTGAGAGCACCTAGACCTCTCAACATCACCACTACTAAGAAATACAAATAGTAGTTCAAGAACTGGCTTCCTTCTTCTTTTGTAGTTCTTGGAGACTGATTGCCAAAAATAAGAGGCTATTGTCTGTATTGTTTGTTACCTTTCAATTCACATACTTAAGTCACAGGACATGAGAAATCAGGATAGTTCTCAACTGGAAACCCATCTCTACTAGCTAACTTCCACAGTACTGGAAAGTGTCATGCACACTATGGGAAGAGAAAAGTTAATCATCATTCTTACCCAGGTGAGAAGCCTGTGAAGTACAATCATTACTGGCCCGACATGACATGCTCCCTGATCTAATAAGTAACATGGACATTATTATGTGTACCTCTCCACAGGATGAAACCCGTACCTGGAACCATTATTGGGCCAAAAACCTAAGGCTAGCTTAGACAAGACATAGGCTCTACTACTATGATTCTTCTGAATGGACATAATGTTAAAAGCAACTGCTAATGATATATCTCATATCTTACTCATTTATTAAGTCATTGTTCAACTCCAAAAAAAAGAAGCTTCTATTTTTCACAGATGAAGATCACAGACATCCAAACTGGATGAAGGGAATAGAATAAAATACTCCAGTAATGTTCAGCCCTAAAGAGAACATCTATACAGCAACTCTTCTCCAAATGCTTAGACATTGTCAGAGGAGAGGAAACAAAAACTGTATGTAGTGTCCAGAGAGAATGGATGATGCAAGCAGTGTCTTCTGTATAGAGTAGGGTCACACGTGTTTGAACTCAAAGTTGTTGTAACATCTTGTACGAGACTTGCACAACCTCAACTTAGTATTTATCGCAGCGTGAAGAGTAGGGTTGGGCATAGAACTTAACCCCTAACAGAGGGGTACAGGCAAGAACAAGAAATTTTTATTATTTTTTTCTAAGCATGTAGGCCTTAATAAGAAGATTACCCTCTAGTGGAAGGCCATACATCCATGAATAGTTTGATACAAAACTGGACTTTATAAAAAAAATAGGCAAAATTTTGTGAGAAAGAAAGAGGTTGATATGGAAAGAGTTGGGAAAGGAGAGTGAATATGATAAAAATGTATTTTATAAATTCCTGAAAAAGCTAATAGAAATAAAAATATGAATATAAAAACTCAAACTCAATCTTGACATGTTGGTATTAACTTGGAAGAATCAGAAATTCATGATTATTTATGAATCTGTATATATGTATATATATAAACAAATATATATATATATATATATATATAGCAAGAAAGAGAAATACATAAAATAAACAATAAATATTTTGACCCTGTACATATGTGTGAGTCTGTGAACTGTGCATCAATCTACCAGTGTCTTCCTCCTGGCTTTCTTTATTGAGCTAGTATGGTAAGAACAACTCTGCAGGAACAATCATCTTAGCCTACACCCAACACAATGTAACTTTCCAAACTATTTTGCACAAAAAGATGCGAACTTTCTCTAGACAAGGGGAGTCAAATGGAACTGGACAATATTTGTTATAGAAATTAAAGAGATAACCAAAATCAAATGGAAATTGGAATATAAGACCAGAACTCAGCCTCAATGAATTCATGCTGCCCAAAACTGGGATAATTTGAGTACCTAAATAAACTGCTGGATTTTATTCTACTAAACTTCTATTTAGTAATCTTTAAAATTATCATCAACAAACAGAGGTGAAAAGTTCTTTCTGACAAGAGAACACTAATTGATAAATATAGTAGGGATTAGAAAGTTACAAAATCCAAAACTTGACAATTCTGGTTTTTTGTTTGTTTGTTTTTCCAATTAAAATTGAGAATTGTTCTTTCAAGGTCCGAAAAGAATTGTTTTGGTATTTAATGGAAATTGCTTTGAATCTGTAGATTGCTTTTGACAGGATAGCAAATGTTAATCCTACTGATCCATGAACATGGGAGATCTTTCCATCTTCTGATATCTTCAATTCTTTCTTTGAGAGACTTGAAGGTTTTTTTTTCTTTTTTTTAATTTAACTTTTATTAATTACACTTTATTCATTTTGTATCCCCCCATAAGCCCCTTCCTCTTCCCCTCCAGGTCCCACCCTTCCTCCCTCCTTTCTGCATGCATGCCCCTCCCCATGTCCAGTGATTGGGGAGGTCCTCCTCTCCTTCTTTCTGATCTTAGTATATCAGTTCTCATCAGAAGTGGCTGCATTGTCAGGGTTCTAGGTTATCTCCATGAATAGTCCTTGGTTGGAGTATGAGTCTCTGGGAAGTTCCCTGTGTTCAAATTTTCTTGTTCTGTTGCTCTCTTTGTGGAGTTCCTGTCCTCTCCAGCTCTTACTATTTCCCACTTCTTACATAAAATTTTTCAAATATTTCTTTCACTTGTTTGTTAGAGCCACACCAACATACTTTAAGTTATTTGTAGCTATTGCAAAGGGTGTATTTTCCCTAATTTTTTCTCAACTCTTTTGTTTTTTGTTTACAGGAGGGCTACTAGTTTTTTTTTAGTTAATTCTGTATCCAGCCACTTTGCTGAAGGTGTTTATCAGCTGAAGGAATGAATTCTCTGGTTGAATTTTTGGGGTCACTCATGTATACTATTATCTGCAAATAGTGATACTTTGAGTTCTTCCTTTCTGATTTGTATCAACTTGATTTCCATTAGTAGTCTTGTTGCTCCAGCTAGGACTTCAAGTATTATGTTGAAGAGATATGGAGAAAGTGGGCTGCTTTGCCTTGTCTCTAATTTCAGTGGGATTGATTTAAGTATCTCTCCTTTTACTTTGAAAACAATCCTGTACAACAACTGATCATCTGGAGGTATCTCCATCCCTGATATCAAGCTGTACTACAGAGCAACAGTAAGAAAAACTGCATGGTACTGGCATAGAAACAGAATGTTGGATCAATGGAATCAAACAGAAGACCTGGAAATAAACCCACATACCTATGGATATTGATTTTTGACAAAGAATCCAAAAGCATACAATGGAAAAAAAGAAAGCATCTTCAACAAATGGTGCTGGTCCAACTGGATATCTACATGCAGAAAAATGAAAATAGATCCATATTTATCACCCTGCACAAAACTAAAGTCCAAGTGGATCAAAGACATCAATACAAAACTATACACACTAAACCTACTAGAAGAAAAAGTGGGGGAGAGCCTTGAGTTCATTGGCACAGGAGAAAACTTCATGAACAGAACATCAACAGCACAAGCTCTAAAATCAACAATCAACAAATGGGACCTCATGAACTTGAAAAACTTCCATAAAGCAAAGGACACTGTTATCAGAACAAAATGACAATATACAAATTAGGAAATTATCTTCACCAACCCTATATCTGACAAAGAGCTAATATCCAAAGTATATAAAAACTCAAGAAGTTATACAGGAACAAATCTTATAATCCAATTTAAAAATGGGATACAGAGAAAAACAGAGAACGCTCTATAAAGGAGTATCAAATGTCAGAGAAACACTTAAAGAAGTGCTTAGACATCCTTAGTTATCAAGGAAATGCAACTCAAAACGACCGTGTGATTTCACCTTACACTCTTAAGAATGGCTAAGATCAGAAACTCAAATGACAATACATGCTGGAGAGGATGTGGAGAATGGGGAACCCTCCTTTATTGCTGGTATGAATGTAAACTGGTACAACCACTTGGGAAACCAAGCTGGCACTTTCTCAGATAATTAGGAATTGCGATTCCTCAAGATCTAGGTATACCACTCCTAGGCATATATCCAAAAGATGCTCAAGTACACAACAAAGACATTTGCTCATCCATCTTCATAAGCAGCTTTATTTGTAATAGCCAGAATCTAGAAACAATTCAGATGTTTCTCAATGGAGGAATGGATACAGAAATTGTGGGACATTTACACAATGGAACACTACTCATCAATTAAAAACAAGGAAATCATGAAATTTGCAGGTAAATGGTGGGAACTTGAAAAGATCATCCTCACTGAGTTATCCCAGAAGCAGAAAGACACACATGGTATGTACTTGCTTATAAGTGGATATTAGATTTATAATATAGAATAAATATAGTAAAATCTGTACACCTAAATAAGCTAAGCAAGAAGGAGGACACTGGGTAAGATGATCATCCTCACTCAGAAAGGCAAATGGGATGGACATTGGAAGAGGAAGAAAACAGGGAACAGGACAGGAGCCTACCACAGAGGGCTTCTGAAAGACTCTACCCAGCAGAGTATCAAAGCAGATGCTGAGACTCATAGCCAAACTTTGGGCTGAGTACTGGGAATCTTATGAAAGAATGGAGAGATAGAAAGACCTGAAAGGGTAGGAGATCAACAAAACCAATAAATCTGGGCTCAGGGGTCCTTTCTGAGACTGATATTCCAACCAAGGACCATGCATGTAGATAACCTAGAACCCCTGCACAGATGTAGCCCATGGCAGCTCAGTATCCAACTGATGGGAACAGTACAGTTCTCTGATATAAACTCTGTGGCTGGCTCTTTGACCCCACACCCCAAGGGGGGAACATGGGAGGAGATAAGGGAGGGATGTTGAGATGTAGCAGGGTTGATAGAGGGGGCTACAACTGGGCCACAGAGTGAATAAACTGCTATTAATATAAAAAATAAAAATAATTATTAAAAAAAACCCAAAACTTTGAAATCAAGGATTAGAGCAAAATTTTCTAATGAGATACTAATGACAGGTAAGTAAACATTGATGAACTGCAATGTAAAAATCAGATATAGAGTGTTCTACAAATATCTCTGGGTATCTGTATTTAGAACTTATTTCTGTAGAAAAAGGAGAGTTTTAAGGTTTAGAAATCGACAACTTCTGTACAAGAACACAGACTAGGAGATACTGAGTGGCTACTCTGCAGGTAAGCAAACACACTAAGAACTGGGAAAGTCAAGATTCTGAAGGTAGCGAACACAATTACAAAAAAGGAAAAGGAGATATGAAACTGGGCTTTTGTGATTGAACCCAACAATGTCAATGTGAAATCTTAACTTGCAGTAAATAAACTGATACATAGAAAGATAGGATGATAGAGTGGAAAATGAAAGGCATATATATTAAAGATGGATAAGTTAATAGATGATGGACAGATGATAGAAGATGAACAGCCAGCCAGCCAGAGAGACAGACAGATAGATAGTTATAGGAAAGTAGGATATGAGAGAGTAGTAGTTTGTGGAGTGGCATGAGAGTAGAGATACGATGATTTATCAATTTTTGTAAACCATGATATTCTATTAGACCTTTTAGCAGAAATGAGACTAATTAGAACCTTTGATGAACTTTAATGGGGTAAGTAAATGAAGAAAATAGGAATTTTATAAAAGGTTTTATTTATTAAAGCTAAAATGAGTTTTGTAGTTTTTTTTTTTTTTAAATTTTGAGAAATCTTTCAAAGAATAATCTTAAAATTTTGAATGATCTCATTTTTAAGTAGGACAAATACATATTTTCAAATATAGCTTTCCATTTTACTATGTAATTACATGTTCTGATTATAGAACTAATTCCTGTAAGCATACTTATATAATTAAATGATATAATTACATAGAGTAATTGCATAATTATTGTAATAGCATAATTATAGTAACTACTCAATTGCTAAACATTCAATGCACAAGTAAAACAACCAGATTAATTGCTGTAATAAAATAGCTCCCTAAAAGCCATTTGAAGTTTTAAATAAAAATTTCACTTGGAGTTTAAGTACAACATACTTTTCGAACAGCAAAATATAAATATAAAATTTAAACATGTTCAGTTCTTTTTATTATTTTATGTTAAAGTATTTAAGTAAAATAATATTTATTTATAAATTTAAAGGGAGTTTCTCTTCTAAAATTTGAAAAACTGACCAGTGTAGAAAAAAAAAATGCTCAATCATTTATTTCTAGTTCACTGCACAGAGACATGGAAAAACGTTATGAAACATGGAAAAACGTTATCAACATTAAATAATATTTTTGTTAAGTTTTATTTATTATAAGACCTGATTATTTTTAAAATGTTCTACTGATCTTAGGAAAAGTAGGAACCTATTGCACATTTCAGAAATAGACAAAAATTTCATATTAGATATTAATCATAGAAATTACCAAGATGGATGTTCCTGGGCTTCACAGCTCAGCTTTAAGGTATTATTTTGGTTTAAAATATGAGCATAGATGTGACCAACATATAATTGCCACTCATTTATTTTTGCTAGCCTAATGCTTTGTTAAGTTAGATAGTCTCTTTTTAGTAGCACTAACTAGCATTATGCTCCACCTACGAAGCATATACAAAAAAATCTTACTGCCACCCAGGAACTGTGTTCATTAAAATAAAGGTTTCTTATGTTATATGCCTATCTGATAATTTTTTTAGGAGAATATATTCCATATTCCATTTGTAGTTTGATTTTGATGTACATTTAAGTCATTTGACTAGAGGTCTTCATGCTGTAAATTTCTTTTCATCTAAAGGCTTGGGGAATTTTATTAGTGTGAAAAATTATTTGATAAAAAGAGATATAACAGCCCTAACACTTTTGACTTTAGGGCATACACACACACACACACACATATATATATATATATAAAATAAAGACATAAAGTTTCTTCCAATAGCATTTGCACTTTAAAATGTCTTGACACTCACACTTTTATAATGCATTGATAACCTTGTATTTCATGAAAATATCAGCTTACCTGCACTTATTATATTTTTAAAAAGACAAATTTTTATACATGAACTTGTTTGAATTATTATTCTAAATATTTTCTTAAACAAGATTGTAATTAAATTATTTGATTATTGTTTTTTCTTTCTAATTATTATCATTTATTACAATTTATTCAATTTGTATCCTTGCTGTGGCCCCCTCACTCCTTTCCTCCCAATCACACCCTCCTACCCCTCTTCTCCCCCTGTTCCCCTCTCCTAGTCCACTGATAGACAACTTCTTGAACAGAACACCAACAGCACAGGCTCTAAGATCAACAACCAATAAATGGGACCTCATGGAACTGAAAAGATTCAGTAAAGCAAAGGACACTGTCGTCAGAAAAAAACAACACCCTACAGTGTGGGAAATGATCGTCACCAACCCTATAGCTGACAGAGGGATAATATCCAGAATATATAAAGAACTCAAGAAGTTAAACACAAACAAACCAAGTAATCCAATTAAAAAATGGGGTGTAGAGCTAAACAGAGAATTTTTAATGTAGGCATATCAAATGGCAGAGAAACACTTAAAGAAATGTTCATTGTCCTTAGTTATCAGTGAGATGCAAATCATAACAACCCTGAGATTTCACTTTACACTCATAAAAATGCCTAAGATCAAATGCTCAAGTGACAACTCATCCTGGAGAGGATGTGGAGAAAGAAAACCCTCCTGCATTGCTGGTAGAAGTGAAAACTTGTACAATCACTTTGGAAATAAATCTGGTGCTTTATCAGATAAATAGGAATAGTATTAGCTCAAAATCTAGCTATTGCACTCCTAGGTATTTACTGACTATTGCTCTTCGAGCCTGTGCTGTTGGTGTTCTGTTCAGGAAGTTGTCTCCAATGCCAATGAGTTGAAGGCTCTTCCCCACATTTTTTTTTTTCTAACAGGTTTAGTGTGTCTAGTTTTATATTGATGTCTTTGATGCACTTTGAGTTGAGTTTTGTGCAGGGTGATGAATATGGATCTATTTTCAATTTTCTGCATGTAGACATCCAGTTTGACCAGCATCATTTGTTAAAGATGCTATCTTTCTTCGATTATATTGTTTTGTTTTTTTTGTAAAAAATCAATTATCTGTAGGTGTGTGGATTTATTTCTAGGCCTTCTATTTGATTCCATTGATCCCCAGACAGTTTTTTTTTCCAGTAGCATGAAGGGTTTTTTTT